>NW_026876179.1:0-19132 GCF_032173495.1 Musca vetustissima
TACGTCAAAACACATTAAAAGTGTAAAGGAGATAATATATTATGGATGACATATTAAAAATCGCTTAATATTATGATTTCTTGCTTATACGTGCAAAAGTCTTCGAATTAAGTTGTTTTATACCCTCCACCATAGTATGAAGGATATATTAATTTTGTCATTCCGTTTGTAACTCATCGAAACATTAATTTCCGACCACATAATAGGATCGGAAATGAATATTATATATTCTTGATCAGGGTGAAATTATAAGACGAAGGAATTCTGAAGGAATTGAGATTTCTTTTTTTTTCTGCAGGTAGGTCAAGTTCGAAGATGGGCTATATCGGCCCCCGTTTAGGAATAACCCCCATATACGTGTACCGCCCAATATTCAATATTTTGTGACTCTTGTGCGCGCTTTTTAATCGAACTCGCTGAAATTTGTTACATTGGGGTCTTTTTAGGTACCAAATGTCTCCACTAAAAATTATAAATATAAGTTAATTTTTTCGGGTAGACCCCAAATTTGGGGTGAAATTTGGTACATTGGGTTATTTGGGAAATTTGGTAAATTGGTTATTTTTGGGTACCAAATATCTCCACCACAAATTATAAATATCGGTCCACTTTTTCTGGTAACAAGCATATAACGGTATTTTGGGCTGTTGTTGAAGCCATGTTCAACAGCAACGATGTCCCCCTGACTCATCTTATTATCTAATATTGTTATCGAAATCGATTTTTAACCCTTCACCACACTGTGGTGTGGTGTCTTTGTGCATATGTTTGTAACAGGCAAAAGGAAACGAGATAGACACATGGTTCCTTTTGAGAATATGCATAGAATCACTCTCTGAGTACAGGTCGCATTTATGAGCCGATTTGGATGAAATTTGGCACAAATCACTTATTTGGCCCAAGGACGAACCCTATTGAAATTGGGAAATCGGTTCAGATTTAGATATAGCTCCCATATATATTTTCGTCCGATTTAATGTAAACCTTCCCTATATATCTTTCGATTTGCACGAAATTTGGCACAGCGTAATGAATTAGGTCTAGAATGATGTGTGTAAAATTTCATAAAAATCGGTTCAGATTTACATATAGCTCCCATATATATTGTCGTCCGATTTAAGGTAATTGGGGCACCAAAGTCCCTCTATATCTTTCGATTTGCATGAAATTTGGCATAGAGTACTGAATTAGGCGCAGAACGATGTGTGCCAAGTTTCGAGAAAATCGGTTCAGATTTAGATATAGCTCCCATATATAGGTTCATCCGATTTAAGGTAAATGGGGCACCAAAGTCCTTCTATATCCTTCGATTTGCATGAAATTTGGCATAGAGTACTGAATTAGGCCCAAAATGATGTGTGCCAAGTTTCGAGAAAATCGGTTCAGATTTAGATATAGCTCCCATATATAGTTGCGTCCTTTTTAAGGTAAATTGTGCACCAAAGTCCCTATATATCTTTAGACTTGCATGAAATTTGGCATAGAGTACTGCATTAAGTCCAGAATGATGTGTGCCAAGTTTCGAGAAAATCGGTTCAGATTTAGATATAGCTCCCATATATAGTTGCGTCCTTTTTAAGGTAAGTACTGCATTAGGTCCAGAATGGTGTGTGCCAAGTTTCGAGAAAATCGGTTCAGATTTAGATATAGCTCCCATATATAGTTGCGTCCTTTTTAAGGTAAATAGTGCACCAAAGTCCCTATATATCTTTCGATTTGCATGAAATTTGGCATAGAGTACTGCATTAGGTCCAGAATGATGTGTGCCAAGTTTCGAGAAAATCGGTTCAGATTTAGATATAGCTCCCATATATAGTTGCGTCCTTTTTAAGGTAAATTGTGCACCAAAGTCCCTATATATCTTTCGACTTGCATGAAATTTGGCATAGAGTACTGCATTAGGTCTAGAAGGATGTGTGCCAAGTTTCGAGAAAATCGATTCAGATTTAGATATAGTTCCCATATATAGTTTCGTCCTTTTTAAGGTAAATGGTGCACCAAAGTCCCTATGTATCTTTCGATTTGCATGAAATTTAGCAGAGAGTAATGAATTAGGTGTGCTATGTTTCGTGAAAATCGGTTCAGATTTAGATATAGCTCCCATATATAGTTTTTTCCCATTCTATGTAAATGGTGCTCCAAAGTTCCTATATACCTTTCGATTTGCATGAAATTTCGCACAGCGTACTGAATTAAGTCTTGAATGATGTGTGCTAAGTTTCGGAAAAAATGGTGGTGGTTTCGATATCGCTGCCACATATTCATATATACTCGTCCGATTTTACATAAATGGTGCACCAACCTTCTAATGTTTGTCCGATTAACACGATTTTTTGCACAACGTATCAAGTTGGAACTTGAATAACGTTATTGCGTTATGTTGAAATTGATGTAGATGCTGTCATAGCTTCCATATGTATTATGAATGGATGTCTAAATGAAATTAAAATTTTAACAGTGCGGCGAGCGAATAGCATGTATTAATTTTGCTATAAGTCGTTTTTCATAGATTTGTCCCATGCTTTGAAATATCCCACAAAATTTGGAAATTTGTTTCGTTTTTTTTTTGGGAACCAAACAGCAGGATCCTGAGTTGATGCCAGGATTCTTCATGGTCCTTCGATCGTTCCTAGTTTGGACTAGCTTTTGAAGAGATCCAGTGGACGCATCTCGTCAACCGAAACAAAACCGAAAAATTTGATTCCGGTTGAGACTCCAGCAGTTTCGTCAAGCTCTACAAAACCGTTGTTATCAGCTTCTTTCGTCCCTTGAAATTTATATCCTCCACATCGGTTGTAGTCGATAAATAATCTGGTTAGAACTAAATCTAATTATAACTCAAATTCAGAAAATATGTCTAAGAAAACTTGGCTAAAATTTATTAATAAACATTTATTAGGAAATAATGTTGCAAAGCGACCTTCAGAAAAAGTCGGTATCGCGACAAATGCTGATGCGTCCCATTAGGCTCAGCCCTCGAATATCGTTTCGGGAAAATAATAGATCCATTGAAGTCCGAATTTGTAACTGCAGATTCATTTGCAGCTTCATACTATGTCGTGCATTAATGAAAACTAGATTGAAGCCCAAATCTGTAACTGCAGCTTCATCAGTGGCTTATAATAAACTATTTCGAAAATATTGCTTACGTAAGGTCCGAATCTGTTACTGCAGATCCATCTGCGACCTTATATTACAAATTATCGTTGAAGCGGAGTTGGATCCCGAATCTGTTACTGCAGATTCATCTGCGGATCCACTCTCGATTTTGCTCGAATTGCTCACACTGCACTATACAACTGTCGTACCTATTGTATACTTATTTGTATTGATTAGAAACATACTGTTAACGCCAAGGTTAACCACGCTGGTCACCCTATTTTCTATTTTCAAGTTTTTCTACCATTCGCCTAAATATGCATCTCTCTCTTTGTACTAAATGCAAATGTTTTATGTTTTCCACTGGTTGTTTTCTTTCTTCTCATTGTCAATAAAATCACTTCTATTCTAACCAGCAAACACAACTGTCATTGGTAAGATTCGTTTCCAAATTCTATACCGAATTTTGTTCAATAAAATTCCACCATTTGGAAAATTCGTATTCTAAAACCCTTGTTTTTCTTTCTTTGGTTTTTTCATAATTATTCCGAGGAGAAATTATTCCTGCTCAAGAGAATATTCTTTCCTCATTTCGGCAGCAGTTAACCACCCCAGTCTTTTGCAGAAAATCCAGTTTGGCATTTTCATTTTGGTCCATTCGAACCGGATATTTGGATAGCTGTTCCGAAAAATTTCAAAAATATTCCATTTATTCATCAATTTCTTAATCAAACAAGGTAAGTTTGTGCTTTATATTCAAAGTGAACAATAGTGCATAATTAAGTGTGGTATTAAAGTGCGTTTTGCCGACGGCAATTGGGTTTTCATTTCTTTCAAGCGCACAGTGTTTCATAGCTACAGCAAAAATTTCTGTAATTTTCTATTTCAATAACACCACACTTCAGTCATTTTATTCATTTAAAAAAGTTGTTGGAATATTCAAACTATTATATTTACAAATTTTTATTTTCATTATTTGCTTAAAATTATATTATTTTCCCTATTCGTGTTTATTTCAAAGTGTTTAAATAACATAACTTCATTTTTTTCCGCTTCGCGACAGTGTGTTTGCTCCAATTATTCTTTTCTTTTTCCTTTTTTACCGCGAGATTTTGGTACTAATTCTTTTTATACGTGTTTGTTGGTGTGCTATTTTCCCTTTCGATCATTACATCTCCTTACTACAGTAGTTGTTGTTGTTACAGATCTCCCTACATTCGTCTCTTTAGAACAATAACTACTCGTTCTCATATAACACACCGTCATACGTACATTTATTCTATTCTTTTTTGTTTGGCTGTTCGGTCATCCAACGACCAACGTTCATTACCGCAGTAGTGGTTGTTGTTAGAGATCTAACTGCCGTAGCCGCCTTAGCCGGAGTACTGCTTGTTCTCACACAACACACATTCATACATACATTCATTCTCCTGTTGCTTGGTGGCCGCTGTTGGTTTGTTTGTTCGTTCAGCCAACCACCAGCGTTCTCTTACGAGTGTTTCCACTCAACAGTAGTAAAGGTATTCTCTTTACTTGTACGTGCACCCTACCGTCGTTCCTTTTACATGGTCGCACTGTAACTTGTTTGCGACATTCACATATTAATATATAATTCGTACATACATAAAAGTAGTTGGTGCTGTATTTTCTCCTTGATTATTTATTGTTCAAATTACTGCCGCTAGGGGGCGCTGTTCAAATAAGGAAATTCGTAGAAAAACTTGATTTTTCGACATTTATTTAAATATTTCTGTTTTTCTTGGACCTTTACATCCTGTGATTCTTTCCTTCGCCTGTGCTTATTTGTAGTACATTCTCTCACCACTAGGGGGCGCTTTACATATTAGTAACTACTTCAAAAATCATAATATTTTCAGTATTATTCCAATTTCTTTCCGATTTCCTTTGGTTTTTCGTAGACATTCACCTACTGATTTTATTTTCTTCCATCGTTTTACCAATTGTATATTCCATTACCACTAGGTGGCGCTGTACAGAAAATAAAATACGAAGGAAAACGTATTTTTCATCAACTTTTTAGATATTTTGACCAAATTTTCTTGGAAAATTATCCTACTTCCTCTCGTTCTTACAGTTCTTCCTTTATTCTGTACCAATTTCCTGTTCTAACTCAATTTTCATTCATTTTCACTGATTAATCATGTCCTTGGAAGCCTTCATTCGTCAAGATGATCGTCTGGTTACCTTCAATGCAGAAGTAGTCGGTGGTAATGTTCCCTTGACGTCTGCACAATTCGTAAATATTCACATTTCTGAAGTTAAGTCCTTATGGGCAGGCATCAAATCAGCGTATGACCAATTTATGTCCGATCGAGCCAGCGAAGAACAGAACGAGGAGGATGATGAACAGGAAGAAGAGGCAGAAGCCGCTTCAGAGCTCGAGACATTCCAAGCCAAATATAATAGCGCTTATATCACTTATTCCGAGTGCTTGGCTCGCCTTACACAGTTGTCTGAGGATCTCCAAAGGCAAGCAGTTCCTAAAGAGCCTTCTGTTTCACCTCCAAACTCTTCGCCTCAGAGTCCTAATTCTATAATCCATAATGATCACGGTTCAAATTATTCTTTCAACCTGCCTCCATGCGATATCGAAGTTTTCAACGGGGATTATATGTCTTGGCCTACTTTCCGAGATATATTCACAGCCGTGTACATAAAAAATTCCAGGCTCAGTCCAGTCGAGCGATTGTTTCATTTGACCCAGAAGACTAAAGGCGAAGCTAGAGATATTGTTCAACGTGCACCTTTGACAAATCAAGGTTTTCAACTTGCTTGGAAAGGTTTGTGCGATCGTTTCGAAAATAAACGAATTCTTGTTAATGGTCAGTTAAAAGTTCTATTCAATCTTCCTGTCATTAATTCCGAGTCAGCGAGTGCTATTAAGTCATTGCAACGCGACATAAATTCTTGTATTGCTGCGTTATCTCTGTACGATATCGACGTCAGAAGTTGGGATCCAATATTTGTTTTTCTTTGTTCGAATCGTCTTCCTGACTCAACTCTGACGCTATGGGAACAAGGTTTGGCTGACAAGACTGTTATTCCAAAATGGGCTGACCTTGATTCTTTCCTTACGAACCGACATCGTACGCTCGAATCCGTCTCCGAGATGCGCAATTATCCGAAGTCTGATGGCCATAAAACTAAATCCAATATACATTCAAATAATTCGAAGTTCAGCTCTTTCCAGACCAATGTTACAGCTCCAAATTGTCCATTGTGCACAAATTCCGCTCATATAATTCGAAAATGTCCTAGATTCATTTCTATGGATGTTGAACAACGAGTGGCTGAGATCAAGAAACAAGGTCTATGTCTGAATTGTTTCTCGAAAACTCACCACATAAAAAATTGTTCGAGTAAAAATAATTGTTTCGAATGTCAGAGGCGGCACAACACTATGCTCCATGATCGTTCGTCAAATAGTCATCCATCACATTCACCTACGAGCTCTGTCAATTTAAGCCCACACTCCACTCCATTTTCTCCCAATTCAATACAGTCCACTAGTCCAGGGGGTGGAGTAATTCAAACATGCTTTACGTCCAAATCTCGGGGTGTTTTGTTAGGGACTGCGTTGGTGAATGTGATCCACTTAGGAGTAACGTATCACGCTCGTGTACTCCTAGATTCGGGTTCTCAAGGAACATTCATATCAGAACGATTCTTCAACAAACTCCAACTTCCGTATCAGCGTACCAACGTTCAAGTTTCTGGTCTTAATAATTCGACAGCTGCCTCCGTTCGAAAATTATGTTCTGTTGTGCTGTCCTCTCGATTTGATGATTCCGTTCAGCTTTCCGTGCAAGCATTCGTGGTTCCACATTTGTCTGGAAATCTTCCTTCCCGCACATTACCACCATCTTTGTTCTCTCAACTTCCTTCAATTAATCTGGCTGACCCACATTTCTTCAAAAGCTCAAGCATCGATATCCTTATAGGCGGTGATTTTCTTCCAAACATCATGCGTGCTGGGGTAATGCGCGATATTTGCGACTCCTTAATGGGACAAGAAACCATCTTCGGATGGATTTTAACTGGCCCCGTTCCGGATTTCTCTCCACCAGCCACTCTTATTTCCAATTTCTGCGCGGTCTCCTTAGTCACAGAGATTTGTCGTTCCTACGAAGTTGAGAACCTTCCTCGGGAAAAATTTCCCTCTGACACCGATGAATATTGTGAGGAGCTCAACGTTTCCACTACAAAAAGGAATAAAGATGGTAGGTATGTCGTTCGTTTTCCTTTCAACCAAGGTTCGTCAGAGAAAATGGGCCTTGGTCGATTCCGTTCAAGAGTTGTAACACAATTCCTTCGCAATGAGAGCCGACTTCTTCGTAATTCAGACTGTAAAAAGGAGTATGATCAGGTACTCAATGAGTACGTTCAGTCGAAACACATGGTCTCAGTTCCTAATCCATGTTTAAATAGTGATTCACGCCATTATGATTTACCACATCACACGGTTATTAAGCCGGAGAGCTCGACCACCAAGGTTCGGGTGTTCTTTAATGCTCCTTCCGATACGTCCAATGGTCACAGCCTGAACGATGTTTTGCACGCTGGTCCGGTGTTGCAATCTGACTTGACCACTTTACTTCTCAAATGGCGTTTCTTCCGAATTGTATTCAATGCGGACATCGATAATATGTACCGCCAGATTCTTGTTCATCCAGATCATACTCCATTCCAATGTATCATATTCCGCAACCACCCAGGTGAAAACATTCATGATTTCGAGTTACAAACTGTCACTTTCTGTGTCGATTGTGCTCCGTACTTGGCTATTCGCACTCTTCTCCAAATTGCTGACGATGTTCAAGATTTATATACAATTGCAAGCGAGATTTTTCATAATTTCATGTACGTCGATGACGTGATTTTCGGATCCCATTCTGTTTCGTCCGCCATTCGATCCAAAGCCGAACTCAAATCTGTCCTGGATTCCGCTGGCCTTTGCCTTCGAAAATGGACATCTAATTCGAGAGACATTCGAGATCTTCCCAATGATCATATATTTCATGTAGCCTTGTCATGTTCTTATACAAAATGGGAGATCCTGAGATCCCCAAATTATTCGATCCTGCCGATTGGCTTTCGCCATGCACAGTTGTAGCGAAGGTTATTATGCAGAAGATATGGTCCGATTATGCAGAAGATATGATCCCAGATATAAGTCCCTCCACATTGTCCAATTGGAAAATATTCCAGTCAAACTACTTAGTTCATGATAGAGTTCGAATTCCGATGTGGATCAGTTTTACTCCTTCGGCTGGCATTCAGTTCCATGGCTTTTGCGATGCATCCAGAAAGGCATACGCAGCCGTTTTTTACGTGCGAATAGCTATAGGTACGTCCGTATTCACTCACCTGGTGTATTCCAAGATAAGAGTTGCTCCAGTGAACACACTAGTCGCTATTCCTGTCGATTATATTCCACCAATTAATGCACTATTGTTTTTTCCTCCTTCCCAAAAAGCACAGACTTTCCTTTACAGCAGACTTTAGTATCCAGTGGCTCCGGACATATATATTCCGGAGGTGGTCTCTCTGAAGGAAGACTGTATCCTGGTACCAGCCCGTTCACAACTCTATATACATATACTTAAATACATTCAATTTGTTGTAAACAAGAGAGAGAGTGCTACTTTTTGGTTAATTTCTTTAGTTGCAGTTCCTGCAAGGGGGCCGGTAATGTTAACGCCAAGGTTAACTATGCTGGTCACCCTATTTTCTATTTTCCTTTTATTCGCCTAAATTTGCATCTCTCTCTTGGTACTAAATGCAAATGTTTTATGTTTTTCACTGGTTGTTTTCATTCTTCTCATTGTAAATAAAAACACTTCTATTCTAACCAGCAAACACAACTGTCATTGGTAAGATTCGTTTCCAAATTCGATACCGAATTTTGTTCAATAAAATTCCACCATTTGGAAAATTCCCATTCTAAAACCCTTGTTTTTCTTTGGTTTTTTCATAAGTATTCCGAGGAGAAATTCTTCCTGCTCAAGAGACTATACTTTCCTAATTTCGGCAGCAGTTAACCATCCCAGCTTTTACAGAAAATCCAGTTTTGGCATTTTCACCACCGGATTGCTGGTATATTGGTATTTTGGTTTCTTATTGTATAACACATATCCGCACCAAAAATTATTAATATTGACCCAAGTTTCAGGGTGGCCCCCATACAATGGTACACAACAATATTCGGTATTTTAGAGATTTGGACATTCTTTCCAACTGAATTGGCTATAATAATTTGAAATAATTGTACCTCCCAATATTCGGTATTTTAGAGATTTTGGACAAGTTTTCCAGCCTGATCGGCTGTAATCTCGTATTTTGGTTTCTCATTGAATAACTCATATCCGTACCGAAAATGATTAATATTTAGGGAAATTTCAGGGTAGTCCCCATAAAACGATACCCCCAAATATTCGGTATTTTGGGGGATTTTAGGGGATATGCTTTTCAACCGAATTGGCTGTAATTTAATATTTTGGGTTCTCATTGTACAGCACATGCCACTACCAAAATTTATTAATATTGACCCAAGTTTCAGGGTAGCCTCCAAATAACGGTAGCTCCCAGTATTTGGTATTTTGGATATGTTTCCAACCAAATCGGCTGTAATCTGTTATTTTGGTTTCTCATTAAATAACACATAAAATTATTAATATTAACCCTAGCTTAAGGGTGGCCCCCATATAACAATACTCCCAAATATATTTGGGGGATTTTGGACATGTTTTTCAACCGACTTGGTTCTAATTTGGTATTTTGGTTTCAATGAGAATTGAACCAAAGCCCCCCACTATGTAACATAGATGATTAATATTAAACTAAGCCGGTAGTTTAGGAACTTCGGACACTTTTGTTTTAAGCGAATTGGTTTTAATTTGTACTCTTTGTACCTGTCAAATTTCAATGTTGCCCGTCATTTTCGATATGTTCAAGGTCCTGACCCAATTTTCCAACGTGAATGTTTTCTTTTATCAGCAATTTACCATGATTTGAGTATCCAACTCATGGCAGAAGGTGGAAATTGTTTGACTCGAACTTTATGATGTTATTACTTGTCTTACGGACGGTTTGTTTATATTAGGTTGGGGAAAAAGAACCCCAATTTTTATACCCTTCACCACACTGTGGTACAGGGTATTATGTCTTTGTGCATATGTTGTAATCGAGATAGACCCATGGTTGCTTTTGAGAATATGCATAGAATCACTTTCTGAGTCGGTTTATGCGTGCCCGTCCGTCTGTCCGTCCGTCTGTTGATGTTAAATTGTAAACAAAGTGCAGGTCGCATTTATGATCCGATTTGGATGAAATTTGGCACAGCTCACGTTTTTGGCCCAAGGACGAACCCTATTGAAATTGGGCAAAATCGGTTCAGATTTAGATATAGCTCCCATATATAGTATCGGCCGATTTTAGGTAAATGGTGCACCAAAGTCCCTGAAAATCATTTGATTTGCACGAATTTTTGCATAGCGTATTGAATTAAGTCTAAGTTTCGTGAAAATCGGTTCAGATTTAGATATAGCTCCCATATATAGTTTCGGCCGATTTTAGGTAAATGGTGCACCAAAGTCCCTGAAAATGATTTGATTTGCACGAATTTTGGCATAGCGTATTGAATTAAGTCTGGAATGACTTGTGCCAAGTTTCGTGAAAATCGGTTCAGATTTAGATATAGCTCCCATATATAGCATCGTCTGATTTTCGGTAAATGGTTTTACCAAAGTCCCTATATATCTTTCGATTTCCACGAAATTCGGTATAGCCTACTGAATTAGGTCTAGAATGATGTGTGCTAAGTTTCATGAAAATCGGTTCAAATTTAGATATAGCTCCCACATATAGCATCGCCCGATTTTAGGTAAATGTGCATGAAAATGATTTGATTTGCACGAATTTTGGCATAGCGTTTTGAATTAAGTCTAGAATGACTTCTGCTAAGATTCGTGAAAATCGGTTCTCATTTAGATTTAGCACCCATATATAGTATTGCCCGATTTTAAGGAAATGGTGTACCAAAGTCCCTATATATATTTCGATTTGCACGAAATTTGGTATAGCCTACTGAATTAGGTCTAGAATGATGTGTGCTAAGTTTCGTGAAAATCGGTTCAGATTTAGATATAGCTCCCATATATAGTTTCGGCCGATTTTAGGTCCGGTTTTAAGTAAATTGTGCACTAAAGATCCATAGGTAGGTCGATTGATACAACGTACTGAAGTTAATATAAATTAATCTCTGGCAGGTTTGCTTGAAATCGGTTCAGATATAGATATAATGTAGATTCCATATATAATTTCGACTTATTTATGTTAATTGTGCACCAAATAATCAATGGGTGTCTGATTGAGATTAAATTTTAACAGTGCAGCGATACGTATGTAGGATACATATGTAGAATATACCCAAAGTGGTGAGGGGTATCATATAGTCGACCAAGTCCGACTTTACTACTTTCCTTACTGGTTTTATATGAACTACCGGACTTTATTTAACATGTTTCGGAATGTCCGATTTGAGCCAAATATGCACTGTTTTCTTGTATAATTGGTTGCCATTTTAAGGGCATTTCTCGATTTCTCCGATTTTATCGACATTTTCGACGACCGGCCTACCTTTGCGAGCTGCATCTTTAACATCAAAAATTCCTGAACGGATTCTACGAAACCAAAATTGCACATACTTGTCTATTACAGTATCGGAAACATAAACACTATTCACAATTTTAGCAGCTTGATTTTCATTTTCGTCTTTGTCAAAGATAAACTGTAAAATTTACCGAATTTTCTATTTGTTTGCTTCCATTTTGAACACCATGTAACAGACAAATGAAAGAACCAAACAGAAAAAGCAAAAACATTTTTTTTACTTAAATATGTCACCCTTCCGACGAGCATAAATCTGAAATTGTTTGATCGATACTTTACGAGAAATCTAACAGAACAGTCATCTTCCCAAAAAAATAATGGATTTCTTTTTCCCCAACATAATATATTTTCAATAGCCATTTTTATTTGCTATTTATATGCATACCTTTTTAAATATAATATTCCATGGACGGGTTACAGGTTTAAATTATTATAGGTACAAAATTATATTTTCAAATTTTAACCAAATATCACAAAAAACAAAACCAAGTCAATTACATGTGTTTCTGTGTTAAGTTCTAGAAGTTCTAAATCATAATCTTATTTTTTGAAGGAGCTTTATGCTCCTTCCTTATTATTTTCCGTGTCTCTCAGTTCCATAATAAGAATTTTAAACTTCTAAGATAAATCAAATGACAAGCAATAAATGTAACCTTGCTCTGGAAAATGAACTAATACCATCTGATGTTACATTTGTGCTGGAAGCAAATATTTTGTTTTATTCCCCCCTCCTTAGAATTCAGTAATTCGATTAAGCCAACCTCTGTAAGAAAGAGGTGCAAAAATTCCAAAAAAAGAAGAAGAAAAATTTGCATTGTAATATTTGTTCGGCTGCTTGGAGGTATTTCTTTGCATGGCCAAGTGACAGTTTCGTTTAAATCAACTAAATGAGTCTTTCTACAGCTCAAAAGGTAACAACAACCAAACAGCCACTGGCCAACAATTCAACATTCAATGTCCGGCTATAACAATAACATCAATTTACGCTGAAAAACCCCTGGCAATGGTATGGCGTACGTCGGCTCATTTGGTTCGGTTGGTTACTGCTGCTGCAGCTTCTCCATGTGTTGTTGTAAATGAAAGAAGATGCGCATGCGTGAAATGTCAATTTTCATTAGAGCTTACAGCAAAAGTAGCAGCCAGCCAGCCAGTCAGTCAGCCAACCATAGGTAGCTGATATATGCTCAAGATGCCCATCCACCATCATCTACACATATATACTCGTACTTACATAGCAAGCAGTCCTTAAGATAAAGCTTAAAATTTACCCCAAGTTAAGCATTTTTTTTCTGCATTGTAAATTCTGGATCTTCATCACACACAGGCACACACACACATATATGTACACCGTGGTCATTATGATTTACTTTAAGCTGCAAGTTTTTTCGTTTTTTTCGGTACACAGTGACACACCATGGCGGTCATTGGATTGAAGTCCATTTTGGTGTTGTTGCCAGTGTGCGCATTGAGTGTTATACTCCTGGCCTGGCACCTGCCTTTTTGAACATAAATAATAACAATGAGAGTAGTGAACGAACCACCACGCCACAATGACAGCTTCTCCAAAAGCCACTTCCACTCATCAATGCCAGTGATGACGATGCTGCCGCCTCTGATGGTGGTGCGGCGAAGTTACCATCGATGATGAAGAGAATTGGCGACAGCAGCGAACAATGAAATTGTTAATGACAATGTTTGGACTGACGGTGTTCGTTTGCCGTTCGACGATGTAATTCATATCAAGAGTCAAGCGACAAGAGAAAAAAATGAGATGTCACCATTGCTGTCATCAGTTTTGGTAGTTTTTTTTTCGATGACGATCGGGGTGTGGTATAAAAAGTTTGGGGAATTATTTGCAACAGAGCTTTAGCCCCGTCCGTACGTTCGTCTGTCCATCTATTTATGTTTTATGTTTCATGTTTATGAACCGAAAGATATATTTTGCCCAGCATTTTTTTTTTTGGTCCAAGAATGAGTGCTATTGAAATTGGATATTGATAATTTTTCGTGGGAAATTGTTACAACTACGTTGAGGAATGGGTCAATATTGATACTTTAGAGAGGATTGTTATACATTGATAATCCAAAATACCCAAATACAGCCAATTTCAATCAAAGACGTATCCAACATCCTCCAAATACCGAATATCGGACACTACCATTATATGGGGCTACTGCGAAACATGGGTCAATATTGATAATTTTTGTAGGGAGGTTGGTTATAGATTGATAATTCAAAATGCCAAATTACAGCCAATTCCCATAAAACACATGCTCAATATCTCAAAAATACCGAATATCGGTATGTGGACCCACCTGGACCCAACATTTCCAAAATACCGAATATCCGAGACTCCCATATATGGGGGCTACTCCGAAACATCGGTCAATATTGATAATTTGTTGTGGGAAGAGATTAGTTACACATGGAGAATACAAAATACCATATAAAAATCGAAAACGGCAAAATATATGCGAATCAGTACAGCTATCTGCCGAGAAAATAATGGATTTCTTTTTCCCCAACCTAATATTTTCGTCCACTTTTATGTAATTGATGCATCCTACAGAAATTTTTATAATGTATTTTTTTCGGACTATTTTCATATTAATTTTCAAATGCAAATTTAAAGCTTTTCCCTTTCGCCCTAATCGTACGATCCAAACTCTTAATAGCCTTTCCCCCTAATCGAACAATCCAACCTCTTAACAGCAACAACCCGACTTACTAAAATCCAACAGATGATGTCTTCTTTTGATGATCATCTGCGTCATCATTGTCAGTCTTTGACATTGTCGCCATTGACTTCTATGGCCGGCAGCAAAATTTAGTTGGACGAACTTCAAACGCACTTGTCTTAACACTTTTGATCTTATGTCCCTCCATACAAGTTTCCGCATAAATCACACTTGGCCGGTTTGTGTGTGAGTGCGAGTATGTGCCTATCGTACGTACCATACCATCTTCGGTTTGGCTATTTAAGGCAACGTGAAAATTAGATTAGTCTCTGTAATTAGTTAATAACATGGCAGGTATGTCTAAATTGTGCTTAGTGTCCATCCAACAACAAATGACAACGAACACAGAACACACACACATACACACTCAATACTGAGTTTGATGATGACAGTTGCAGAAAAGAAAAAAAAGAAACGAAACGAAAATTGTCGTTGAAGTAGCAGTGAGGTTTTGTTGGATGTTGGCCTCAACATGATGATGATTGGTAACAACATTCAGAAGTCTGAATTGGTTTTCTGTTCAGCTGCAAAAAAAACCTCAACGACAACAAAACAAGTGTTGTGTGTTCTACATGATTTGATTGATGGTTTTTTGATGGTTTCTATGCCCAAAGGCATAGAACAAATGAAGAAGAAGAAGCAGCAGCAGAAATATGTATGATGTTCTCTTACACATTTCACACATGTTTGAATTAGCCTGCCAGATCTTCAAGAGGGGCTGGATGCTGGGCCATATATGGTAGACTTCATTATTTTGCATATTCTTGGACCAAAGCCATCCAAGATCACCGCACCACTTGGCGTTGGCCATATTTTGGCCTAAGGAAAGAAAGAGCGCAAAAGCGCATGAGACACTCGGGGAAGGAAACAACTAAAATAAAAATTTGCAATGCATGATTTTAATTGATTTGGAATTTTAACACGTGATAAATTTTAATATTCCCTCCATTCCATATGGGTATGGGTATAAACGAACGCTACTGGTCCAACACTTTGGAAATGCTTACATTATTAAATTTGTTGTTGTTACTGAGCATTTATGCTTGCAACAAAACCGGCCGGTCGGTCGTCATTTAAACAGCAAATGACAAACAACCATCACCACCAAGATCATCATCACCATCATCGACTGTCAATTTTGGATGATGTACGATTAAATGGCTCATAAATTTAATCGTTAATAGTTACAAACGAACCGTAGTTACAAACGCGATTGAACGCAAAGCGATTAGATATCATATCGTTGACAAAGGAGATATCTTTGATGTGTAATCGTAATAGTTGACAGAAATTGTCGTTTGTCGATGATGGTGTCATTGTCACCACCAGTCTGTCATTTAAATGGTGATCAGTGGGGAATGGTAGTGGTGTAATTGATCAGGGTATTGAAGTTAGCCAGTCAATGGTATTGGTATTCGGAAATTCCGGGAAGTATTCAAAAGATCAGAATTTAATTTTGTGATCCGTTAGATTGGAGTTATAGAGCTTTGGCCGAATAAATATTCTTGAAAAATTACTGTAGGTGGTGTCTAAAGCAGAACTTAAGGTAGGGAGTTTCTAGAGACGAGCTAAAGGCAGGGAGTCTGAATGGACAAACTTATGGTAGGGAATCTTTATAGGCTTGCTTAAGGCAGGGAGTCCATATATAGATTATGGTATGGAGTCCCTGTAGACGAGATGATGGTAATGAGTCTCTACTGACGAGCTAAAGTTACAGAATTTCCATAAACGAGGGAGTCTTATTTGAGAAATATTAAAATTTTAAAACATTTAACCGTAGATTTTATTCGTAATTATATTGAAGAATTGTTAATAATCACGGACCTATTAAATATATTTATTGACGAGCGGAGGTTGCAGAGTCTCCATAATTAAAATACAAAAAACAAACATTTTTAACCGTAGTTTTTTTTGATATAAAATTGAAGAGTGCATAATTAGGGTGGATTTTTTTAAAGATATTTATAAAGGCGAATTTAAAACCTAGTTTTTCAATGACTTTATCGACATGGATTTTTAAAAATTATTAAATTATCAACATCTAGAGGAGTTTCTAGAGATTACCTAAAGACAGGAAGTCTGAATGAAGGAACTGATGATAGGGAGCCTTGAATTTTCAACATTCAGAGGAGTTTCTAGAGGTGATCTAAAGACAGGAAGTCGGAGTGGAGGAACTGTTGCCTTTATAGACTTGCTGAAGGTAGGTAGTCTATATATAGCCGAGATGATGGTATGTTGGCTCTGTAGACGAGCTGATGGTAATGAGTCTTTATTAATTAGCTGAAGCTAAGGAGTCTCCATTAATGACCTGTAGTCTTGTTAAAAGAAGGTTGAAATTAAAAAAAGAAAAGCTTTGATTTTTTTTTATTTTATACCCTTCACCACACTGTGGTATAGGATATTATGCCTTGTACATATGTTTGTAACAAGCAAAAGCAAACGAGATAGACCCATGGTTCCTTTTAAGATTATGCATACAATAACATTCTGAGACGATTTATGCATGTTCGTCTGTCTGTAGATGTTAAATTGTAAACAATGTACAGGTCGTATTTGTGATCCGATTTGGATGAATCTTGGCACAAGTCACTTATTTGACCCAAGGACGAACCTCATTGAAATAAAAAGAAAATCGGGTAAGATTTAGATATAGCGCCCATATATATTTTCGTCCGATTTAAGGTAAATGGGGCACCAATGTCACTATATATCTCCCGATTCACATGAAATTTGGCACAGGGTACTGAATTAGGTCCAGAATGATGTGTGCTAAGTTTCGTGAAAATCGGCTCAGATTTAGATATAGCTCCCATATATAGTAACAAAGTAGATTTGATGTAAATAATGCACCAAAGAACCTATACATCCTTCGATTTGAACGAAATTTGGCATAGGGTACTGAATTAGGTCGAGAATGATGTGTGCCAAGTTTCGGGAAAATCGGTTCAGATATAGTTATATCTCCCATATATATTTTCGTCCTATTTAATGTAAATTGTGCACCAAAGTCCCTATATATCATTCAATGTGCATGAAATTTTGCAGAGGGTTCTGAATTGAGCCTTGAAAGATGTGTGTCAAGTTTATAAAAAATCGGGTCAGATTAAGATTTAGCTCCGAGTTAAGATAAATGGTGCACCAAAGTCCCCATATGTCTATTGATTTACACGAAATTTGGCATAGAGTACTGAATTACGTCCAGAATGACGTGTGCTAAGTTTCGAACAAATCGGTTCAGATTTATATATAGCTCCCGTGTATAATTTCGTCCGATTTTTTGAAAATGGTGCACCAAAATCCCTAAATAACTTTCGATTTGAACGAAATTTTGCATAGTGTACTGAAGTGAGTCGTGAATGAAGTGCGTTAAGTTTCGAGAAAATCGGTCAGATTTAGATATAGCTCCCATATATCCGACTTTACTACTTTCCTTACAGGTTTTAGCATGGATTTTTATAAATATTTTAAAATTTCTATTTTGAAGAATCAACTTTTACAAATATTTTCTCAAGAACTATTTGTGAATATTAAAAATATTTAAAAAATATATTTTTTATTTTATATTTCAAAATTTCTCTTGAGAACGGGGCTATCAAATTTATAAATATTATCATGCCGATTTCAGCATACGAAATTAAAGAATTCTGCTTAATACCAATCTGCAAATCTCTTAGCGATTTTTAATCATCTCTATTACCAATGTTCGCTTAGGGACATAATTAAATTGACATTTACGTAAAGATATCATCGAAGGCGCGATGACTTTATCGTTATTGTTGTCCTTTGTCTTGTCGTCTATGTCGCCACATGAATATTCATAATTTGTGATGATCTCGCTTTTGTTACTAAACGTTTTTTTACTAAATGTTGTATATCACTAAAGCTGCTTACGGCAACATGCATATCTATTTTTATAGCTGAAGAAGAAGCAGCAAGAAATGATTGAAAAAAATTCAGTTTCCGATGAAGAATTAAATAAAATTAAAATACTGGCAAGATAAGTTTGTTACTTCTTATTTTTGTTTACCACTACATGCAACTTATGCAGAGCTGGGAATTTTTATATTAAAATAGTTTCAAAAAGATTTCGATGATCCATCCCCTTCGAGAGATAACACAATTCATGACTGTTGATCATATCTTATTTTCGAAAAATAACGTCCAATGACCCTGCCTAATCATAAACCCCATCGAGCTGTCACACGTTGTAGATGAGGAGGCATCTCAATCACAACGCATGCGGTTTCCGAAGCCCAAATACAAGAAGTTGGCTTCCTGACGTATCCACTGAGCTGGAAAGTCATTATCAAGAGGGATGAAGTCCAATACCTCCCACACATTTCGAAAAATCTTAAATCTTTTTTATCCCATTAGAAGCGAGGAAATACCCATTTTGAACAAAGCTTTGCACATCGTAATATCATCCATCTCATACCATCTCGTTCTGTTATCTACCCAACAATGAGTCCAAATTTAAAAAAAAATTAAGTTCAATATCATGTAAGGTCGATCTATTTTTTTGGTTACCTTCCCACAAAAGTGTCAACATTTAGATTTTTTTCCAATATCAATCGAATATAGTGTCCTTATAAATTTTCGTGCC
>NW_026876180.1:0-18920 GCF_032173495.1 Musca vetustissima
TTTCCACAAAAAAATCAGAAAAAAACTAAAAATAGCTAAATAATTACGTATCAAAATTATACTAAATGTATCTCTATAAAATTGTATTATTGAAAAACATAAGTTAAAGTTTTTTAAATTTTTCAAAAAAAATAGAATTTCAAAATTCAGAAACAAAATTCGGGCTTGAACGATAGATGTTAAATTGCAAAAAAAAAAGAATATTTAATCAGTTCTGTATATGTTTGTGTGTTTCTGTTTCCTTCATATGAACAGCTGTTAGGTACATTGACCTTTTACAGTCATCATCAACACAAGCACAAATTATTGCAATCGGAGATTTTTTTTTATATTTTCAGTTCAAGTTAAATTATTTGAAGATCATTCCCCAAAAATAAATTCATATGTAAAGCAAATGGGTTTCAAAAAATATACAATGTTGGATTTGTTATTGAAAGCGAAACAAAATAAAATTAATTTAAAATAAGAAAGAAAATCATTAGCAAAGAATACATTAAAGCATCAAACTATGTTCTCTCAACAGCATAGTTAACAGCGCCAATTGTTCGCAACAGCGTGCTGCCTGTTAACCCAATACTTAACATTAACACATCCAACACTTGTACATTTTTTTGCATAGCGAGTAAAATTCAAACAACCATCAACATCCGTATCCTTTAGAAATATTTTAATTGCAAAACAAGTAATTTTAAAGCCATTTAAAAATTTTTATGATCATTTTATAATATCAGCAAAATATTTGCATATTTAAAAATATCAATGCAAATATCTTGTGGAACGTGAGAGCAATAACGGTTCACCCGCTTACTCTCTGTACAATAGATCGATTGGTTGGTTGATGGTGGTTTGATGGAAGTTAAAGAGAGTTAACTTACTTTGAATATGTCGGAGCTCCCACGTTGAAAGGCCTTCCAGAATGGGTTGGTTGATAATTACAACAGCAAACTCCCGCAAATTAACCAATTTAACAGTCGTTGGATCTGTTCTCTCTTCTCAAACAAAACACTTATCATATGAACTTTTAACAGAAAATGATCCTCACTTTGATCTGTACTTTTCTTATTTTGTTCTCTGGCCTTCAATTTGGTTAACCACACAAACACTCACTTTCGTTTCAATGCCGAATGTTTCTGATTTTTTTACATTTTTTCTTTCTTTTTCTTTTTTAGAAAACTAATGCAACCAATAAAAAATATATGGGTATTAATAATAATTTTGACGGGATAAACTACCAATATAGCGTAATATTTAAATTTTTGTTTTTTTTTCTTCACTTGGAATACCCGCACTCAAATATTAATAATTATAAGATTTCCAACAAAACTACCGATCGCTTTAAAGCATGCGAAGCCACTAAACACCTAATGTTGTTGAAGAAGTTTGGCAGACATAACAGCTTGAGGACGGCATCGGTGTATCAAGGCAGGGAAATGAGGGGGAATCCTTAAACCAAAGAGGAATGACAAAATTAAAACTATGGCGAAAGAGAGACAGCTCCTATAGAGGATCTTACCAAGTGAAAACAACGACATAGAGCATATATGGTACTGTTGCCAAGTAAAAAAAACAGGAACTCCAAAGAATCCAATAAAAATATGTATCTGGGCCACCAGTTAAGTTTCAGTACTGCAAGTTTTTTTAGAGTTCCTTGCTCCGGCAAGAATTTACTCCAACAGTCGAGGAAACAGGCAAAAGAAAATTATTTCACCAACAATTACAACCACGTTTGACAACTGGCTGGCTGTTTTACAAACAATTAGGAAAACTTCAAAGTTAAAAATTGTTGGTTATGACTTGCAAAAATGCAAAAAAAATAAACTTTTCTTTTCAAACGTTCAAATAACTTTGCAGGTGAACAGCTTCGAGGTTAAGATAAAATGATCAAAATGTCTCCTCAATTACCCCCTTTTGTATCCTCGGCTAAAACCAATAAAAAAACGGCTGAATAACCAATACTATCTTAAATTTCAAAAAAAAAACATTATGGCGACTTTTCTAGCACAAAGACATGGTAAAAGCACTCAATTGATGTATTGTGCATGTACAAATGTATGAAATAAGAACATACTAACAAAAAAAAAAGGTTAAAGAAAGTTTCACCACTATCATCAAAAAAAAAAAATTATAGCATTTCCCCTTATGACATATTATAGCGTTCAGAAATGAAGGTGAACTTCAATCTACTATAATTTGTTGAAATTAAATTTTATGTTTCAAAATGAATTTAATTACCATTTAGAAAATAAAAAAAAAATTAAAAAAACAAAAATAATAATAATGTCGGGGCTGGGATTTGAACCTGGTTCTCCCGGTCCATAGGCAGAAGCTCTTCCACTGAGCTATAACACATCTCGAAGTCGGTTCAGCTAAGTAAGACCAACATGCGATCGCGAACAGCATTATAGATTTAATGGAATGCATTAAGGGAAAAATGGCATTACATCAATGTAATGAACCTATAGAAACGTAACAAAGCAAACAAACAAAACAATAAAAACTATAGACTAGAATCTCACAACAGTGAGATCAAACGGTTGAAGAGGCGATCATGTGGATCGAAAAGTACGATCTAGTAATTATGTGTAGTGATATGTAACTAAATGTTAATTAACATTGCGTTACACTGCAATGCTTTACCAGAGCTGTCCAATCCCTAGTTGTGAGGGTGCCAAAGAAACCATCAATAATTTCCAACTGAAAATCTAAATGCGCCACTACAATATATAGTTTCGTCCGATTTCATATAAATGGTGCCCCAAAGTCCCTATATATCTTTTGATTTGCACGAAATTTGGCATAACGTACTGAATTAAGCCTAGAGTGATATCTGCCAATTTTCGTGAAAATCGGTCCAGATTTAGATATAGCTCCCATATATAGTTTCGTCCGATTTCATGTAAATGGTGCCCTAATGTTCTTATATATCTTTCGATTTGCACGAAATTTGGTATAACGTACTGAATTGAGCCTAGTATGACGTCTGCCAAGTTTCGTGAAAATCGGTCCAGATTTAGATATAGCTCCCATATATAGCTTCGTCCGATTACATGTAAATGGTGCACCAAAGCCCCTATATATCCTTCGATTTGCACGAAATTTGGCATAACGTACTTAATTGAGCCCAGAATGATGTCTGCCAAGTTTCGACAAAATCGGTCCAGATTTAGATATAGCTCCCATATATAGTTTCGTCTGATTTCATGTAAATGGTGCCCTAATGTTCTTATATATCTTTCGATTTCCACGAAATTTGGTATAACGTACTGAACTGAGGCTAGAATGATGTCTGCCAAGTTTCGACAAAATCGGTCCAGATTTAGATATAGCTCCCATATATAGCTTCGTCCGATTACATGTAAATGGTGCACCAAAGTCCCTATATATCTTTTGATTTGCACGAAATTTGGTACAGCCTAATCATTTAGGCCTAGAATGATGTTTCGTGAAAATAGGTCAAGATTTACATATAGCTCCCATATATAGTTTCGTCCGATTTCATGTAAATGGTGCACCAAAGTCCCTATATATCCTTCGATTTGCACGAAATTTGGCATAACGTACTGAATTGAGTCTAGAATGATGTCTGCCAAGTTTCGAGAAAATCAGTCCAGATTTCTATATAGCTCCCACATATAGTTTCGTCAGATTACATGTAAATGGTGCACCAAAGTCCCTATATATCTTTCGTTTTGCACAAAATTTGGCATAACGTACTGAATTGAGCCTAGAGTGATGTCTGCGTTGTTTCGTGAAAATCGGTCCAGATTTAGATATAGCTCCCTTTTATTATAGATTGATTTTAAGTAATTGACGCACCAAGAACCAATAGGAACAAAACGTTCTGAAATTAGTATAACCTATCCTGTCACTAGTTTGTTTGAAATCGCTTAATATTTGGATAGAGCTTCCACATATATTTTCGCCCGATTTCAAGTAAATTGGGCATCAAACTCCTCATGTTAGTCAGTTTGACATCAAATTTTGCACAACGTACAAAATTGAGCATAGAATTATGTAGTTGCGTTTTCTAGAAGTACAGACATAGCCCAACGGATGACCTATTTATATTTGTTTGAAGTCGATTTACAAACTTTATCGATATATCTAGGTAGATTCACATTTAGATAAATATCACATATATTATTTCATCCAATTTCATGTTAATAGTCCTGTTTAATATACCCATAGTGGTGAAGGGTATCATATAGTCGGCCCCGTCCGACTTTACTACTTTCCTTACTGGTTTTTATTTATTTATTCTCTGAAATGCACTCTGGAATTTTGTTGACAAAAAGGCAATTTCAAAGAGAGCAAAAAAGTTGAGCAGTATTTTGATTGAAAAAACACACACACACAAACAACTAATTATTTATTATGTAAATCATACTCATTTACATTGTTTCTTCCAAATTGTCATGTTCGACGTGGTTAAAGCCGAAGATAAAAACTAATCAGATAAAGAAGGAAGGCATAGATAAATAACAGTGCAATTCTTTGAGATACATTTTCGCTAAGACGAAATATGTGGAAATTTAGAAAAACGTATCCGAATCAATACATAATTTGACTCGATTTCATACAAATGGTACACCAAAGAATCCAAGTCTGTCCGTTTGAATGCAATTTTTCATTGATTTCAGAATGGTGTGTGTATGGGGTTTTTTCAATTGGTTCAAATATCTTTCTTTTTAATTTCGCCCAATTTCATCTCAATGGTCCTTCAAAGATTCTATGACCGTTCTATCTACAGGATATTGTAGATGTTAACATGTCTTGTATGTACCCAGAGTGGTGAAGGGTATCATATAGTCGGACCCGTCCGACTTTTGAACTTTCCTTACTGGTTTTGGCATGTTTTTCATCGGAATTTGTTGTAATTTGGTATTACGTTTTCTCCTAAAAGATTCTCTCGGATTCAGGCATTTTGAATATCCACCTCATGGTGGAGGGTATAATATAAAGTTCGGCCCGGCCGAATATAACGACTTTTTAAACTTTTTTCTTTATAATATTGAAAAGTTTTAATGTATGTGTCTACGTGAACAATATCTTTAATACCAACTGCACAACTTTAAATCAATGCCTTCCTATTAGATCATATTTAATTAAGTGAATTAAAATGGACATGAACACGATACCATTCTGATGGTATATCATTTCTCATTTCCGCCTAGTGCATATTTTTGCCATCATATGCGATTTGGGCGAATCGTCGTTCCTAGGCTCCAATTGTCCGCTTGAACAGTATTTAATCCATGATTTATTTATGTCATTAAAAAATCATCTTCTGTCTTTGATTATGTCCTTGAGAAAAAATATTTGTAAATAATCCATCCATCCTTGTATAGGCCTTTGAAAAATGATTTAAAAGAAATCCTGTGTTGTTGTAGCAACAGAATACATGATGTGTGTCATTCATTGACTGGTTCTGCTTCCTCTACCTTCGAATTCAGGAAAGTTGCAACTTGAACGGGTTGCGTCCAAAGAGAATTCGGCGATAGATGAGTCGGCTTAGCTGGGCAGTTGAAGAGCTACAACGTGTCGTGTGGTCCAGAGGTCTGAATTTTTGAAAGATTTTTCTCAGAACCATCCTCCTAAATAAGTAGCAGATTTCCAATGGCGTTTCTTGATAATTATAAGACCACTTACAAGAAATCTTAATATTTGAGAGATCTCCCAAAGGTATTCTAAACAAGTAGACTTCGAAAAAAATACGAAGCCTCTAATAGGTCCTGTTAATAATTGGTATACCTCCTACAGGTCTCCTAAATAATTGAGAGAACTCATATGGCTCTTTTTGATAATTTGAAGACCTCCCAAAGGAATTTTAAATAATTAAAAGGGCGCAGATTGCCATTCTGAATCATTAGAACGTCCTGTTTATAATTAGAAGAGGTCATAATGGTATAGTTATAGGTCTTCCAAATAATTGAATAATTAGAAAACCTTCAGTAGGAAAAAAATAGTGAGACTTAGTATATGGCTTCCAAATAATATGAAGACGTTCTACAGGCCTTCTGAATATTTGAGACCTCCCAGAGGTATTCTAAACAATCCAAACCCCTTTCACATGACTTCTAAATGATAACGAAGCCTCGTATAGGTTCTCCAAATAATTAGGAGACCTTCTAAAGGTCTTCTAAAGAATTTGGGTAGTTTCTATAGGTAATTTGTATTATTCGGAACCCTTCTGTGGGACTTCTAAATAATTCGGATACCTCCTACAGGTTTTCTAAACAATTGGGAGGCTTCCCGTGAGACATCCTATAGGTTATCTAAACAATTTGAAGCTCTTCTATGGGACTTCTAAATAATTCCAATACTTCCTACAGGTCTCCTAAATAAATTGTAGACCTCCTATAGGTATTCTAAACATTTAAGAAACCTTTAATAGGACTTCTTTATAATAACGTATCCTCGTATATGCCCTCTAAGTAAATTTGAGAACTCGTTCAGGGTTTCAAAATAACTGGTAGGCCTCCTACAGGTATTCTAAACATTTAGGAAATCTTCTACATGACTTGCAAATAATAAGGAGACCTTATATAGGCCATATAAATATTTAGCAGACCTCCTACAGGTCTTCTAAATATTTAGGGTAGCTTCCATGGGACTTTTAAATAATTCTGAGACCTCCTGCCGTTTTTTCTAAATAATGGCGAGATCTCCTATAGGTATTCTAAAACCTGAGGATCTTTTTCTATTGAAGTACTGAGGATTTGTTTTCTATAGAAAAAAGTTCTCAGAAAAAATAGTCCTCATTTTTTTATAGAAAAAAAGAGTCCTCAAAGTACTGAGGAATTTTTTTCTATAGAAAAAAGAGTACTCAGAGTACTGAGGAATTTTTTTCTATAGAAAAAAGAGTCCTCAGAGTACTGAGGGAATTTTTTCTATAGAAAAAAGAGTCCTCAAAGTACTGAGAAAAAGAGTCCTCAGGGCACTGAGGAATTTTTTTCTATAGAAAAATGAGTCCTCAGAGTACTGAGGAATTTTTTTCTATAGAAAAAAGAGTCCTCAGGGTACTGAGGAATTTTCTGAGGAGTCCTCAGAGTACTGAGGAATTTTTTTTCTATAGAAAAAAGAGTCCTCAGAGTACTGAGGGAATTTTTTCTATAGAAAAAAGAGTCCTCAAAGTACTGAGAAAAAAGAGTCCTTTTAATCCCTTAATTAATTTTTAATCCCTATTATTCCTATTTTATCCTTATTATAGAAGTGAACTATTTAAAGACTATTTTTAGGGATATCATATGTTTGTTTGTTTTTAAGTACTTTTGGGGCTATAGGCGCGAATTTTAACTACCAATAGCATGGATTTTTAGAAAATTATTTTTAGGACGATCCTCTTAAATAATTAGCAAATTTTTTTAGGTATTCATGACAATTAGAAGATCTCCTAATGGCCCTATGTGTATTCTTTATAGTTAGAAAAACTTTTTGGGGACATCTAAACCTTTACGGAACCTGGTATAGGACATCTAAATAATTTGGAGACTCCCTACAGATCTTTTAAAAAAGTTAGAGAGCTCATACGGATCTTCCTGAAGATCTCATAAAGGACTTATATTAATTGGGACATCGCATAATGATATTCTGGGTCATTACAAGACCTCCTATCGGATCTCTTAGTAATTAGAAGAGTTTCCATAGGACATCTTCATAATTATAGGGTCGTCTACAGGTCTTCTAAATAATAGGGAAACGTGGTATAGGACATCTAAATAATTTTAAGACTCACTAAATTTCTTTTAAATAAGTGAGAGAGCTCATATGGATCTTCTGGAAAATCTCCTACAGGATATATAATAATTGGAACATCGCATTAAAAGACCTCCTATCGGCTCTCTTAATAATTAGAAAAGTTTCCATAGGACTTATTCATAATTAAAGGTCATATACAGGTCTTCTAAATAATTGGGAGATTTCCCATAAGTTCACTAAATAATTGGAAACCCTTCTATAAGACTTCAAAATAATATAGACCCCTTGTATAGGTTCTCCAAACAATTTGAAGATGTTCTACAGGCCTTCCGAATAATTGAGATCTGCTACAGGTTTTTTAAACAATCAGAAAACTTTCCACACGACCACAAAAAATTTACGAGACCTCATATAGGTCTTTTAAAAATATAGGAGCCCTACTATGGGCTTTCTTAATAATTGGAATACCTCGTATAGACCCTCTAAATAGTTAGGAAACCTTCTACAGGTATTCTTAATAAGTAGGAAAGCTCCTACAGGTCTAAATGAAGAGACCTCCTATAGGTATTCTAAAAAATTTTGAAAATCTTCTATGATTTTCTAAATAGTTACGAAACCTTACGCAGGGCCTTTGAATATTTGGGAGACCTCATACAGGTCTTCTAAATAATTAGGCGAGCTTCTAAATATTTGGGAGATCTACAATTCTAATCTAATTGCAATTACATCAAGATCCCATTTACTAGTAAAGGCCCTGATATTGCAATGACAAGTAATGATTCCTGTCATTACTCTTATTTCAGTTTTGCTCAGGTTCAAAAGTTGCGTCCTTTTGGTAGACAGAGTCGGCCAAATGGATCTTGACACGTTGCACCTAGGTTCGTTGTGCCAAAGTTCATAGGCTCTTTCGAACGCCTCAAAGTTCCGGTAAAGATGACATATGGGTGGTTTGATTGAGTCATCAATTGCTAGATCTGTGGATTGAGGTCCTCGTCTAGCTAGTTCGTCTGCTCTTTCATTACCCAAGATATCACGGTGCCCTGGTACCCAACACAGCCGATAGCTTTAAGTAAGTTCTTCCAAAGCTGTTCTACACTTTAGGACGGCCTCAGATTTTATATAACAAGATTTGATGGCTTTAAGAGCCGCTTGACTATCTACGAAGATAGTTGAACGGTTCAATGACCTCTGCATCCAGACTTTTTATAAATTCCGCTGCCTTCCAAATCGCTACGATTTCAGCTTGGAAAACACTACAGTTGCTATCCAGCTTGTAAGTTAACTCAAGGACTAGCCTTCCACCATAGATGCCTACCCCCGTACCTTCTTCCATCTTGGATCCGTCTGTATAGAAGGCCAGATCATCCAGAGGAGGGTTACTTCGGTTCCAGTTGTCTCTACTAGGAATAACGGCATCTACATCGTCAAATTTCAGGACTGGTGATATATAGTCGCTTAGTTTTACACGTTGGTGCAATGTCATACCTGGCTCGTACAAGATACGATCATGCCCAAAGGTACAACTTCGTCACAGGCTTTTTTTCGTGCAGGCTTAGGGCTCTACGTGCGGCCTGACACTTAATACTGAGGCCCAGAGGCTTAAAATTCAGCATTGTGTTC
Organism: Musca vetustissima; assembly: GCF_032173495.1. Classification (NCBI taxonomy): domain Eukaryota; kingdom Metazoa; phylum Arthropoda; class Insecta; order Diptera; family Muscidae; genus Musca; species Musca vetustissima. The sequence goes on from NW_026876180.1 coordinate 9,319, forward strand.
AGAGCTGGTTGTGGCGTAATCCTCCAGGCTCCTGTAACTAAAATCGAGGCGGCTCTTTTTTAATTATCTAATTTACTGGATGTCGACTTGTGGCGCAGACTGTTCCATCACACAAGGGAGCCATAGGATAGGATGTCGATGTGTATAGTCGATGGTTTGTTTTGCATGCATAGCCCGTTCCCGTTCGCCCGTTCCTCAGCGTTCCTATTCCATCGTAATTGGTCCAAGGCCAAGGTACTTTGCTTCGGGAGATAGATGAAGTTGCACTCCATACAGTGTTGGTGGAGCAAAAACGCGAAGCTTACGCTTCCTAGTGAACATTACCAGTTCCGTCTTTGTTGAATTTACACCAAGGCCGTTCGCCCTGGCCCAACGGGACAGCGTCAGTAAGGCTCTTTGCATAACGTCCGAGATTGTTGACGGAAATTTCCGGAAATCAATATCACCACGTCGTCCGCATAAGTTACAACTTTGATACCTTTCCCGTCCAGTTCCATCAGTATGTTATTAATTACCAATAAGGAGGTGTGACAGGACTAAATCACTAAGGTTAGCTCCTAAAAAAAGAGTCCTCAGAGTACTTACGATATTTTTTTCTATAGAAAGAGGAGTCATCAGAGTACTGAGGATTTTTTCTATGGAAAAGAAGAGTCCTCAGAGTACTGAAAAGTTGAAAACTTTGGAAACAGCTGATTACTCTTAGGGTAGTTCACACATTAACAATTGTTGTTTGTTTTTATTTAATACCTCCATAACAACTTATTTCGATTACAGATTCTAATAACAGGGAACTGTTTTCTTCTTTAAATTATTTAGATCTTCAGAATTAATGCAATTTCTTCCTTTAAACCGCCATTATCTCTCCCAAGGCACTATTTTCATTTTCTTCCTCGAATCCTTATCGTTTTATATTTCCTTCGTTTATTTTCAGTTTTACAAAAGGATACAAATGAAATCATCAGGACATTGTTAGCTATTTTATGCCATTACAGAACTATTCGTAAAGCTAAGTGCGTATCCTAGTGGCAAATGGTCGCATATTTTCTTCTTCTGTCTTCCTATCTCTGACATTGTCCTTGCAATGCATGTCCACGGCTGCATTCCGAATAGGCAAACAATGTCTTTTGTAAAAGTAGTATGTGGGTGTGCAGGAATTGTGGCAAATAAAAGCATGAAGACATTATTATCCTGGCTAAGGCTATTACCTTAGCTTTTGTTAATGTGATGGTATTTGCTTTCAGTTATTCTAACTGCTCGCTTTCTTTCATTATCCTTATGCCCAGCTAGCCATAGTTGTTTTGACCTTATTTTCAGCGATTAGGCCACCAAGAGAATACAGCATTAACAATCATCAACATTGGGCGCCATTATCATCATCGTCATCGGCAGCATCATCTTTGGTACCATCTCTATTTTTTTTGTATCCCTAATTCCCTGGTGTACCTGTAATGTAACACTAACCTTTCCTGGTTGTTAGCATGTTGTGCAACAAAGTGGGGAGGGTAAAGAGGGAGGATGGTGCCACCACTATCATAATGATTTTAACAATCCTTTTTGTGTACTTTTTTTGCTCCCTTATTGTCCTTAGAGAATTATCGGGTATTGGTTGTTGCTTTTTCTCTGTTTTCTTCTTTTTTTCTTCAGTTCCAGTATAATTCTGTGTCCATTTCTTTTTCTCTGAGCCATTTTTTTTTTCGTTGGTTCATCCAAATGCTCGTCAACCAGGCGTAGAATAACCCAAATAAACAACAGAGTCCTCACTAAATATCATTCGCCTTTGCTGGTCATTGTTGATTCCGAATTTAGATTGTAGTTTTGTTTTTTGGTTCTTCATTTTTCGCTTCGCTTTTCCTTCATTTCATCTGGGGATAATGGGAATAGTTTAATGAGATCGTTGCATTGCACCAAAGGGATGTTCAGTTTTGTTGGTGTTAATTTGAATTTACCAGCAAGGCGTTTAAATGGAGGAAATGAAATTCCAAAGGATTTTTTTATCGGATTTTTTTTCAAAAATATTTTTAGGGACCTATCAAAGGCGTGGAATTTGAAAAAAACTTAAGGCGTGCATTTGTTAGAACAAACTTTTAGGGACTTATCATAGGCGTGGATTTTTTTTAATGTAAGACAGTCGCAAGACTGGTGACTGGTGGTCAGATGCTGGTAAGGAGCATGCACCAGCTGATTAGTACAATTTGGCTAGAAGAATGCATGCTCAATGATTGGAACCACAGCATCCTGTGTCCCGTGCACAAAAAATGAGACAAGACTATATGTGCCAACTATAGACGCATATAAGTGCTATCCAGCGTACTGTGTGAACGACTGAAGCCAATGGTCAATGACAATGATATTGGACCATACCAATGTGGCTTCAGACCTGGCAAATCCACCATTGACCAGATTTTCACTCTGCGCCAAATCCTGGAAAAAAAAACCACGAAAAACACATGGACACATTCCACCTATTCGTCGACTATAAAGCCGCATTCGACAGCCCTATTCGTTCAGAGGTGTACAAAGCCATGTCTGCGTTTGGCATTCCTGCAAAATTAATACGGCTATTGAGTGGAACAAGGTCAGCAGTTAATGTCGGAAAAAACCTCTCGGAGTCCTTTAATGCCGAACAAGGATTCAGACAACATCCTGCTGGAAAAGGTCATACGAGATGCAAATGTGAACATAAACGACACTCTGCACACCAAACAGCATATGTTACTTGCCTACCCCGACGACATCGACATAATGGGTCGAACATTGCGAGCGGTAACGGCCACCTTTGAACGAATTGAGAAAGAGTCAGCCAAGGTGGGAGTGACAGTAAATGGCGAGAAGACCCAGTTGAGGGTATCAACGCGCAAAACGTCCAGTAGTCTCAAGCCAACTGTGGGAACTGAGAACTACAGCTTCGAGGTAGTCAAAGATTTTATATACCTTGGTACCGCCATGAACAATACTTATAACATCAACTTTGAAATCCTGAGGTGAATAGTGTTGGCCAACAGATGTGACTATGGTCTGAGTAAGCAACTCAAAAGCAAGGCCACCTCTCGCCTGGCCAAACTCACACTCTACAAGGCGCTGATATTACCCGTGCTCTTGTATGGATCTGAAACATGGGTACTTGCGCAAGCAACTCTTGGAGCGTTTGAAAAAAAAGTTCTCCGGATGATCTATGGGCAGATCTGCGACGACGGTGAACATCGACGTCGAATGAACCATGATCTATACCATCTATTCTCGGACATCGACATAGTCAGACGAATCAAGCTGCATCGACTACGTTGGCTAGGTCATGTTGTGAGAATGATTGAGGATTCTCCCACTCAAAAGGCATATAAAAGCGAACCAAGTGATGGTTCCGATGGAAACTTTAAGTAGAAGACAACATCTCGGAAAATGGTCTTTCAAATTGGATAAGATGCTCACAAGACCGACGCGCTTGGAAATCTTTTGTTTTTATACCCTTCACCACGCTGTGGTACAGGGTATTATGTCTTTGTGCATATGTTTGTAACAGGCAAAAATAATTGAGATAGACCCATGGTTCCTTTTGAGAATATGCATAGAATCACTTTCTAAGTCGATTTATGCATGTCCGTCCGTCTGTCTGTCTGTCCATGTTAAATTGTAAACAAAGTACAGGTCGCATTTATGATCCGAATTGGATGAAATTTGGCATAGGTCACTTATTCGGCCCAAGGACGAACCCTATTGAAATTGGGAAAAATCGTTTCAGATTTAGATATAGCTCCCATATATATATTTAACCGATTTAATGTAAACGGTCCCTATATATCTTTCGATTTACACGAAATTTGGTACAGGCTAATCATTTAGGCCTATAATGATGTCTGCCAATTTTCGTGAAAATCGGTCCAGATTTAGATATAGCTCCCATATATAGTTTCGTCCGATTTCATGTAAATGGTGCCCCAAAGTCCCTATATATCTTTTTATTTGCACGAAATTTGGAATAACGTACTGAATTAAGCCTAGAGTGTTGTCTGCCAAGTTTCGTGAAAATCGGTCCAGATTTAGATATAGCTCCCATATATAGTTTCGTCCGATTTCATATAAATGGTGCCCCAAAGTCCCTATATATCTTTTGATTTGCACGAAATTTGGCATAACGTACTGAATTAAGCCTAGAGTGATATCTGCCAATTTTCGTGAAAATCGGTCCAGATTTAGATATAGCTCCCATATATAGTTTCGTCCGATTTCATGTAAATGGTGCCCTAATGTTCTTATATATCTTTCGATTTGCACGAAATTTGGTATAACGTACTGAATTGAGCCTAGTATGACGTCTGCCAAGTTTCGTGAAAATCGGTCCAGATTTAGATATAGCTCCCATATATAGCTTCGTCCGATTACATGTAAATGGTGCACCAAAGCCCCTATATATCCTTCGATTTGCACGAAATTTGGCATAACGTAATGAATTGAGTCTAGAATGATGTCTGCCAAGTTTCGAGAAAATCAGTCCAGATTTCTATATAGCTCCCACATATAGTTTCGTCCGATTTCATGTAAATGTTGCACCAAAGTCCCTATATATCTTTCGTTTTGCACAAAATTTGGCATAACGTACTGAATTGAGCCTAGAGTGATGTCTGCGTTGTTTCGTGAAAATCGGTCCAGATTTAGATATAGCTCCCTTTTATTATAGATTGATTTTAAGTAATTGACGCACCAAGAACCAATAGGAACAAAACGTTCTGAAATTAGTATAACCTATCCTGTCACTAGTTTGTTTGAAATCGCTTAATATTTGGATAGAGCTTCCATATATATTTTCGCCCGATTTCAAGTAAATTGGGCATCAAACTCCTCATGTTAGTCAGTTTGACATCAAATTTTGCACAACGTACAAAATTGAGCATAGAATTATGTAGTTGCGTTTTCTAGAAGTACAGACATAGACCAACGGATGACCCATTTATATTTGTTTGAAGTCGATTTACATACTTTATGGATGGATCTAGGTAGATTCACATTTAGATAAATATCACATATTTTATTTCATCCAATTTTATGTTAATAGTCCTGTTTAATATACCCATAGTGGTGAAGGGTATCATATAGTCGGCCCCGTCCGACTTTACTACTTTCCTTACTGGTTTTAAGCTCGGCTTATGGAACAACCTTTCTGTCACCAGCCAGCTAAGTGAGTAAGGCAGGAGCGTTAAAGCACCGAAGGTAACAATTGTAGATTTTTATGAAAATGGAGAAGTATGATCCGCATAAAGAATATTTACGAAAAGTTGATATATGAAGAAGTCAGATTGTCGGCAGTAGTGAAAATGTTTCACTTAAAGGCATATGTCGAGGTACTTTTGTTAGAATTTGCGGATGCATCAGTGGTGTAAAAAAGTTGTGCAGTGGATTTATGTCAAGTCAAAATAAAATCCCGATCCCGAAGGACCAAAAATCTTCAGTCTACACTGCAGCTCATCTTCTAGCTCGGTTGCTGAGGAAAAATATCAAAGTAGTGAAATTTAGAATAAAATATATTTTTGGACAACAACAGCAAAGATAAGTTTATCAGAACGAGAGTCAATGGTATACAGAAGTTGTGCAGTGGAATTAGGTGCAAGTGCAAAGAAAATCCTGCTCGAAGGACCATAAATGTCAAATCTACAATGCGATTTGATGCATTCAGCATCTATAATTAAAATGTAACAGAAAACTCTTTCGAAGCTGGAAGTGTGTGCAGCTCATCATCTACCTCGGTTGCTGAGCACAATTATGAAGGTAGTGAGAAATCAGAAGAAAGTGTATGCTGGAAGTGATAAATTTAACAGAATGAGAGGAAATGGTATACCAAGAAGTTGGTGCTGGAGGCTCAGTGAAATTATGTCAAGTCAAAAGAAAATCCCGCTCGAAAAATTGTTAAAAACCAAACATTACTTGGTGATCCTGCCAAATTATGCATCGGCCTATTTTGAAGTCGAGACTTCTGTTAAGCTCAAGTATGATTCAGGCTATCGAAAACCATCAAAATCCAGAAGTGGCGGAAGAATCGTGAATCTACAAAGGGAATTGACATATTTAAAAAGAGAAGACGTTTAGGAATACCCAACTTCTTTTTTTTAGAAATATCTATTCATCGTCTACCCATAAGAAGTCTTCTATGGGAGGGAGATCTTCCACATTATCAAAGTGAAAACCACTTTCCTTTGAATCTTCATCTACAAATTAATTTTGCAATTTTGATTGCTGCTTCCATTATTTCTGTTGTTATTTATACCTCCCGATTCATGCAAATATTTATGCCAAAAAACAATATGGAATTTTGATGCAGTTTTTTTTCAATCAATTTGAATATTCATACAAAATATATATCAGAGTTCTTCAATTATTTATTACATGGGTATTTATTTGCCAATAAATATCAAATAGAGATATGGGTGTTTCCATAAATAATTCCTAAGAAGAATTTATTAACTGATACTCTCTTCGCTTGGAAATTTGGCAAAAAGACTGTAAACGTGATTCCCTTTACTTTAGAAAAGTCCGTGGTTGACGTAAGTCCCAAAACTGTTTGAGGTTCTATTGGGAATAGAACCTCGTTTATAATCCTTATCAAAGGTCTTCCGTAGCATGGATGTCTGGGCCCAATCGGCGGCTGTTATACCCTCTTCTATGAAGTGTAGTGTATACTAAATTTGTTATTTCGTTTGTCACACTTCGGAGTATTCATTGGAGATACCATAAAGTATGGATGGACTCAAAAAATCCCTGTCCAGCGGTTGTTCCATTGTAGATATCCTATATTTATTAGTTCACAAGCTGACCAGGACTAGCAACGATTATGAAGAGATCTATGTAATATTTTTTTTATAATCTGTAAGTAAAATATACCACACAGTCGCAGAAGTAAGGTTAATCCTATAATAAATAAGAAACTCTTCCGAAAGTGGAACTGTGTGCAGCTAATCTTCTAGCTGGGTTGCTGAGAAAAATTGTGGATGTAGAGAAAAAAATGAGTAGAAGGTGCATGCTTGGAGTGACTCGATAATAACCCTGGCGTGGATAGAAAACAACAACAACAGCAATGATAAGTTTATCAGAATGAGAGTCAATGGCATAAAGAAGTTGGTGCCGGAGGCTCAGTGGAATTTTGTAAAATCCGATCCGAAGAACCAAAAATGCAAAATCTGCAATGTTTTTTTTTTTTTTTATAAAAAATGCTTCCGAAATGTTTTGAGAATATCCCCATATTCAACTACAAAACTTTGCCATTTACAATTCATTGAATATTCATGCTAAAACAATGATAAGTTTATCAGAACAAGAGTCAAAGGTATAAATATGTTGAAGCCGGATCAGTGGAATTATGTCAAATCAAAAGGAAATTCGATCCGAAGGACCAAAAATGCAAAATTTACTATTAATTTTTTATAATTTTTATAAAAAATTCTTCCGAAGTGTTTTGAAGTTTCGATGAAAATCCCCATATTCAACTACAAAATTTCGCCATTTACAATTCATTGAATATTCATACGAGTATCCCCTGCTCTTAATGCCGATACAAAAACTTCCACTACTGACGGTGATGATGATGTTATCTATTTATTACTGCCAGAACTATGCTACTCATGCTGTCGATTTTTGTTACAATCACGTGCTATTTACTCAACAGTTTAACAATGAAAATCTCCGCAACAAATTTGATTCCCTCCCAAAAAAATCTATTCGGACATACGTGAATGTATAGCTATTGTTGTTGTTGTGAGTACATTTCTACACATAAATATTTTAGAAATATTTTTGTATTTTTCAATTTTATCAATAAATCAATTGTTGACATAACAAATCTCATATATAGTTTTTTCTACAAACAAAATGTAGGCAGCTCGATGTAGAATAGAGGGACGAAAGGCTTAAAATGGAAATAAAACATTTATTGTGAATCGGAGATTGGGCATTGGCCATGAATAAAATTTGCCTCCCTTCAATAGAAATGTTGAAGAATAGTAAATTGAATTTTAATATTTGTTGGCTCAAAAAATTTTATATTTAGAAAATAAGAGGGTCATTGCGGGTGCAGCTCATCTTCTAGCTCGGTTGGTTACAAAAGTAGTGGGAAATGTGAAAAAGGTGTATGCTTAGAGTGACTCGACCGTAACACTGGCGTGAATTGAAAACAACAGCAAAGATAAGTTTATCAGAACGAAGGACAATGGTGAAATGCGGTTGGTACTGGAGTTTCAGTGGAAATATGTCAGGTCAAAAGAAAATCCTGCTCGAAGGACCAAAATCTACAATGTGATTTGATGCGTTCAGCATCTGTAAGTAAATTGATAGCCGCAGCCAAAAGTTAGGTTAATCTAAAATAAATAAGAAAACTCTTCCGAAGTTGCAACTGTGTGCAGCTCATCTTCATCTGAGAAGAAGATGTATGCTTGGAGTGACTCGATAATAACCCTGTCGTGAATTGAAGACAAAAACAGCAAAGATATGTTTATCAGAACGAGTGTATAAAAAAGTAGTGCCGAGGAATTATGTCAAGTCAAAAGAAAATCCGCTTCGTAGGTCCAAATATGTAAGACAGTTGCACACAAAAGTAAGGTTAATCCTAGAATAAATAAGAAAACTCTTTCGAAGCTGTAACTGTGAGCAGCTAATCTTCTAGCTCGGTTGCTGATAATCTCATCATAAAACATTTATTGCGGGTCGGAGATTGGGCATTGGCCATGAATAAAATTTGCCTCCCTTCAATAGAAATGTTGTGGAATAGTAAATAGAATTTTAATATTTGTTGGCCCAAAAAAATTGATATTTAGAAAATAAGAGGGTCCTTGCGGGTTCAAAGAATTTGGTTTTCGTGAGTGGACTTTATATAGGATCCAAAGGCCTTTTTATACCCTTCACCACACTGTGGTACAGGGTATTATGTCTTTGTGCATATGTTTGTAACAGGCAAAAGGAATCGAGGTAGACCCATAGTTCCTTTTGAGAATATGCATAGAATTACTTTCTGAGTCGATTTACGCATGATTTTTTAAAGAATATTTTTTTAGGACTCCCACAAGGCGTGGATTTTAAAAGAATATTTTTTCAGGACTCCCACAAGGCGTGGATTTTAAAAGAATATTTCTTCAGGACTCCCACAAGGCGTGGATTTTTTAAAGAATATTTTTTCAGGACTCCCACAAGGCGTGGATTTTTTAAAGAATATTTTTTCAGGACTCCCACAAGGCGTGGATTTTTTAAAGATTAATTTTTCAGAACTCTCACAAGGCGTGGATTTTTAAAGAATATTTTTTCAGTACTCCCACAAGGCGTGGATTTTTTAAAGAATATTTTTTTAGGACTCCCACAAGGCGTGGATTTTAAAAGAATATTTTTTCAGGACTCCCACAAGGCGTGGATTTTTTAAAGAATATTTTTTCAGGACTCCCACAAGGCGTGGATTTTTTAAAGAATTTTTTTTCAGGACTCCCACAAGGCGTGGATTTTTTAAAGGATATTTTTTCAGGACTCCCACAAGGCGTGGATTTTTTAAAGAATATTTTTTCAGGACTCCCACAAGGCGAAGAAATTATGTTTTTTTTGTAGCAACAGTTTACATTAATTTTTATGGCAATGTTGTT
>NW_026876181.1:0-18978 GCF_032173495.1 Musca vetustissima
TACTGTCAGCTTATCCGGTCTACGTTCTTCAGGAGTAAATATATACCCTATACAAAGCAAATTCTGCAACTTTTCACACAAAAGTCAGGTCGATTTGACCGGCTATATATTGACCGATCTTTTATGCCTAGATCGACTCAGATAGTCAAGATATGCTAAAAGGTGGCTCTGGGACCAATATTTCGCGGCGTTACAAACCATTGGGCAGCACAAAGCTATAATACCCTGACAACATAGTTGGGAGGACCCGTTATATGGGGGCAACCCAAAAACATGAACACTATTTACAAAACTTCGTATGTGTATATGTAGACCTAATTCATTACGCTGTGCAAAATTTTGTATCGATCGGACAAATATTGGGAATTTGATGCACCATTTACCAAAAATCGGACGAAACTATATATAGGAGCTATATTTAAAGCTGATCCAATTTCCACAAAACTTCGTATACATCTATCTGGACCTATGTCAGTACGCTATGCAAAATTTTGTGTGAATTGGACAAATATTGGGAGTTTGATGCATCATTTACCAAAAGTCGGACGAAAGGTTTTATATAAAATATGACCAGACTATATTATGCTTGCAGAGTACGGTGTTCTGTATGAAATCTTCTGTTCAGAAAGGATCTCTAGAAGGTTTTCTGTATAAAAATAGACTCTACCTGTTATAGGCCTTTAAAAAGTTTTCTGCCTTCATATTTATAGAAATCCTATTGTAGAATAAGGGGATATCTTGCTATCATACATACTCGTACACATATTCTGAATGCAGTCGGACATATTCTACAGGGAAATTTTCAGAGCTCTTTCATAGGCAAACCCATTCTAGAGGACAAAACCGATGACTTAACGACTGAAGATTTCTGACCTAGACAATGCTAAGCGCTGGAAAGTTTTACAGTTTTCTAATGCAAGTGCACTAAGCCAAAAGTGTACCCATCAAACTGTGAACACCTCGAAATATTCACCTGAGACACAATAAAGTATCGTAGATACATTTCTGTCAATATATTACCTGTATAAAATATACTGTCTGAATGGGTCTATAGATGGTTTTCTATATAACTTGGCTCCATAAAAACACCTGTTAACGAACTTTAAGAAGTCTTCTGCTTTTATTTATAAAGAAAATTATTTATTTATAAAGAAAACTTATTGAATATATATTTCTCTCATACTGAAGATCTATAGGTATATTTGTTATATAAGTCCTCATAATCCATATATGCTACTCTCAACCAGTTTTTATTAAACGATTTCCCATTGACATGTTTGTTTTCTTTGGAAATTTTACACTAAAATAAACATTTTCGTCAATTGTAAGTAAACACAAATAAGGAATTATACTTACATTTTAAAGCACGACAAACCGAACAGATATCATTTTTAAGGGTTGGGTTTGTGATTTTTGCAAAAATGGAAGTATAAGACATAACCAAAGCACACACATTCACATACAAATAGAACACACATACTTACACTTATAGACTATAGTTGAGAAGACTGAAACCCAGGAAAATATAAGGACTTAGCAATCTTGACAACTACTTTCCGGTTGACATGTAATTTTCACATAAAGATAAATGTATGCTTTCATACTCACCCACACACACACTCACTCACTCACGCCCTGTTTATTATTGTTGGGAAATGTGAAAGCTAGGTTTTTATCATGTCGTAGTTATTTTTTTTTTTTTTTCAGATCTGACTAAAAGGAAGTTTAGTATTTATTTGAAATAATACTAATGTTGTGATTTTCGTTTCGTTTGGTAAAAAATAAAAAAACGACAACCACAACATCTATTATTGCGAACTCGTGGTAATGTAATGGAATAATCACCAAATATTAAATATATTTTTGGTGACAGATGATTTCGTTGGAAAAAAAGGAATCAGCATTGATTGTGAACATTATAAAGTTTGATGTTTTTAATGTTCTTATTTTTTTCTGTTATTAAAGGAGCTCATTAAATAGAATATATATTTCCCTTTGAGTAACTTTCCCAAGGATTAACATTTTTAATTCATAAAACAAACAATTAAGTTTTTATTCATTCTTTCTTTTTCTCATTACAAAATGTTCTCTAATTATTCCCATCCTCAAACAATTGCTTCGTAAACTTTTTCTTTATTCTTATGCTTTTCTCCCGTTTTTTGTGTGTGCGTATTTTTATTAATCTTTACTTTTAATATGCTTACTTTTTACTTTGATGTTCGATACTTTTAAGGATTTTCTCAGTGTTTTTCTTTTCATTCGGCCATTCGCCAAAGTTTTTTATTTATTTATGCTAAAAAAAACGAAGAAAATTATTTGTCACGACTTCAGCTCTGTTTTAAGTGTGTGTGTTTTTTTTCGGTATTTTATCTCATTTCATTTGAACTGTAAATGAAGAAAGAAATGTTGAGAAAAAAGTACATAATTAGTCATTAAAGAAAATAAATGAATAGAAAATCTTATTTATTTGCATTTATTCATTCATTCGTTTGGCGAAGGTGTGGTGCACGTGTTGTTGGCATACCAAGTTTGCTAAATGATTTGTCTTCATTAAAAAAAAGTAGAAACTACTTAAGGTGAAGTTTTATTTTATCAATTCTGTATATCAGGGGACATAATTAAGATATGTAATTTTCGTAATATTAATTAGATGGTTTATATTTTGTTTTACAGAAATATTGGGAGGCTTATTGAAGTTGTTCTATCAAAGGTGTATGTTCAATATAAAAGTATACAAAAGATCGAACAAACCTGTAAAGGAATTACCAAAGTCGGACGGCGATATGATATCCTACACAATTTTGGAAGTAAATCAACTTTTTACTTTTTCTTATAAATAAGCAAATTTTGCTAGTAATAAACAGCATGACCATTATTTTTCATTCTTCTTGAACCTGTGGAAAGAGGCTAAGTCTGTTAGCTTGAGATTTTTTATTTTGTTTTTGCAAAATAGTCAGGCTTAAACCCAGTTTGTTGTTTTTATAAAAAAACAACTATTTATTAGTGGGGAATGTATGGCATTGTCCGCCGAGGGGTAAGGCAGGGAAGACTATAGTTTCGGATCTCGCTACTGATCCTCATCAGTTCCCTTAGTTTTTTGTTGGGATATTCTCCCCAGAAGCTATTAATAGCTTCTTTACAAAAAACCATTCAAACCCAAATGTCTCTTGTGACAATTCGAAGTTCTTACGTTACCAGCGATACGACCCCAATGAAAGTTCGTTCGTTAGTCTTCCCTGCCTTACCCCTCGGCGGACAATGCCATACATTCCCCACTAATAAATAGTTGTTTTTTTTATAAAAATAACAAACTGGGATTAAGCCTGACTATTTTGCAAAAACAAAATACAAATGGTATCCCAAATTACCCGCCAAACACTACTGAAGTTGTAGACGAGGCACGGTCATACTGTTTGGTTTATTGCTTTAACTAGCAATACCAACAACAACGTTATGTGCATTCGTCACAAAGTGACGACACATAGCAGTGGGAAATGTATTGTAGTTGTCTGTAAATGCCTTGTTGACCACGAAGTCAGGCGCCAACGAAACGAACTTCTCATTGGGGTCGTATCGCTGGTAACGTAAGAACTTCGAATTGTCACAAGAGACATTTGGGTTTGAAAGGTTTTTGTAAAGAAGCTATTAATAGCTTCTGGGGAGAATATCCCAACAAAAAACTAAGGGAACTGATGAGGATCAGTGGCGAGATCCGAAACTATAGTCTTCCCTGCCTTACCCCTCGGCGGACAATGCCATACATTCCCCACTAATAAATAGTTGTTTTTTTTATAAAAACAACAAACTGGGATTAAGCCTGACTACTTTGCAAAAACAAAATACAAATGGTATCCCAAATTACCCGCCAAACACTACTTGAGATTTTTTATAATTTATTTTGCTACCCATTATTATCCAAAGATTTTAAATGATTGATTGTGGTGATCGTTTTATAATGACCACTGACCTGACTTTTGGCTCCGGCAACCAATCTCTGACATGTTTTGGTATATGTTAGGAGGTATTGTCAGGTTGAAACACCCATACGAGTGGTATAATTTTTCAGCGTTTTCCAACACATTTTTATAAACAATCCGATCCATTACTTAATAAATCTCGTTAATATATTGAACTACATAAAACGAATACAAACGATTGGGGTATGTGGGAAGTTTTGGAAATTCGTACTTATGATTGTTAAAGTATATAGTTATGGAAAAAATAACTTTATTATTTTCTGGGCAGATGGCTGTACTGATAGATTTCTCCTAAGTATCGATCAAATAATTTCAGATTAATGTTCGTTGAAAGGGTGACATTTCGCAGTAAAATAATTATTTTCCTGTTGTTTGTTTGGTGCTTTTCTTTGACGAAGGCGAAAATGCAAGTTAAGCGACTAAAATTGTGAATGGTGTTTATGTTCCCGATACTGTAACAGCCAATTATGTGCAGTTTTGGTTTCGTAGATTCAATTCAGGAATTCTTGGTGTTAAAGATGCACAACGTCCAAGTAGGCTGGTCGTCGAAAATGTCGATAAAATCGGAGAAATGGTCGAAGTTGACCGGCATGTTGGCTGTCGTAACATCGCCCAGGAGCTTTAAATAGACCATAAAAATGTTTTAAACCATTTACAATTGACAAGAAACGGAGAGGTGTCGTGCCCCACCAGGACAACGCTAGGCCGTACACATCTACAGTGACTCGCCAGAAACTTCGGGAGATTGGTTGGGAAGTTTTAATGGATCCGCCATACAGTCCGGATTTGGCACAAAGAGATTATCATATTTTTCTTGCATTGCAAAATTTCTTTAATGATTAAAAATTGGTATCTAGGGAGGATTGTGAAAATCGACTACTAGAGTGTTTTGCAAATAGAGAGCAGGACTTTTATGAGGAAAGCATTATGAAGTTAGCTTTAAATTAGCAACAAATTCTACAACAAAACGGTTCATATTTGGCCAAAATGGATTTATTTTCCCCAACCAAATATTAAACACTCAGACATGAAAAAAATGCCGTGAGAAAGTCCAAATATGAAAGGCTCATGACACAGTATTGCAAGGGTACTTGGAAGCATGGCTCCTCCATCATTAATGATGTACATAAGAACATATTTCCTTTATTACCAATGGAAATCTTAATACCCAATTTCAGGAATCCAGCTCTATCGGGTATTCCAAAATTCAAAGGGTACCAAATACACATAGGTCACATAAGAACTAATTTTCCAAACTGCACACATACCACAATTCTACACTTCAACAAAAATCTTATTTCCAAATATCAGTTTCCAGCTCTATCGGTTCGCCTAAACCCCAATTTTGTACACATTAGTAGAAATTTCATAAATTTCTTACGTACACCCCAAAAGTGATCCTAACTTCAAATTTCATTATTCCGCCTCTATTGGTTCACATATAATGCAAATTAAGTCAAATTTAGTACACATAAGTACGAATTTCCTAAATTACCAGCACTGTACTTCTGTGTACTACAATGCAGTAGTAATCTTATTTCAAAATTTCAGTGTTCCAGCTCTATCGGTTCACCCAAATCCAAATTGTACCAAATATAGTACCATTGAGAACCTTTCGTACACATTTCCAAAACTACCTACATATCGCTACCCTACACTCCGACTGCAATGTTAATTTCAAATTATAGGATTATAGTTTCATCCGTTTTTCGCAAGTAGTACTGTCTATAGATATTCTATTTATGAAAAGCTCTTTTAGTCTTCTAAAATACCTTCTATCTATACAATTTGTCTGAAATACTTTCGTTCTACTTTTATTAAAAAATATAGATTTCTGTGGAGTTATTTTTAATTTTTAACATTTCATTTTACAATTCAATCCGCAATGAGGTTACAAATCCATCAACTTGCCACGTCTTTATATAAATTCCCCTACATTTCTAACCACTAGAAATTAAAAGCAATAAAGCAAGACTTTATCGTGTATCAATGAAACCCCTTCTTTTTGTGTATTCCTTGAAATTGCTGCTACAATGAACTCTCTGTCTTTTTCATTTATTCACCATTAAAAGCAAAGTCTTTGGAATAGTTGTGGGTAATTGCCATTGGCATCATCAAATATCTTTGTATTAATAGCCATTATAGTAGCTGCAGACTTTGAAAGACAAAAAAGGATGGAGAAAAGTACAACTTGATTGTAATGTGATATACTATATAGGAGATATGCTGGAGCATGATTGGTGGAGTGTAAAAAGTATCCTTTTATAAATATGCATTTAACATTGACATAATCATATTGTCTTTACTATTGAACATCAAAAGGATAGTTTTTTGTTTCATTTTTTTCGGTTAGAAAACTTTATTATCAATGTCATAGATATGAGTTAACATTTAAGATGACGTTTGAGTTTGTAATATACATTGATGGAAATTATCTAAATAAAAAACCAGTAAGGAAAGTAGTAAAGTCGGACGGGGCCGACAATATGATACCCTTCACCACTTTGGGTATATTCAACAGATAATTCTAACAGATGCTGAAGGACCATAAACACGAAAATGGATCCATAAACATGCCATTCTGCAACCTATACCAAATTTTTCATTTGGTCAGATTTAGAGTTGGTATATATATATATATATATATATTATATACATAGTTAATACATATTAACTACATATATATATATATATATATATATATATATATATATACATATATATATTTATATATATATATATATATATATAATATGAACCGATTTCAATGATACTTGCCAGAGATTAACTTATATTAACTACAGTTCATTGTACAAAATTGTGTAACAATCGGACAAACTTTGGGTCTTTAGTGCACAATTTACATAAAATCGGAAGAAAAGATATGTAGGATCTATATCTAAATCTGAACCAATTTTAACGACACTTAACACTAATCATTTTAGACCTAATTCATTACGCTATGCCGTGCAAATCGAAAGATATATATAGGCTTTGGTGCACCATTTTCCTTAAATCGGAGGAAAATATATATGGGAGCTATACCTAAATCTAAATCATTACGCTATGCCAAATTTCGTGCAAATCAAAAGATATATAGGGACTTTGTAACACCATTAACATTAAATAGGACGAAAATATATATGTGAGCTATATGTAAATCTGGACCGATTTTCAGGAAACTTAACACACATCATTCTAGACCTAATTCAGTACGCTGTGCCAAATTTCGAGCAAATCGAAAGATATATAGGGACTTTAGTGCACCATTTACATACAATCGGACGAAAATATATATGGGAGCTATACTAAATCTGAACCGATTTTCACGAAACTTGACACACATCAGTCTAGACCTAATTCATTACGCTATGCCAAATTTCGTGCAAATCGAAATTTCTAAATTTCAATAAGGTCCAAATTTCGCCCTTGGGCCAAATAAGTGACCTGTGCCAAATTTCATCCAATTCAGATCATAAATGCGACCTGTACTTTGTTTACAATTTAACATGGACAGACGGACATGCATAAATCGACTCAGAAAGTGATTCTATGCATATTCTCAAAAGGAACTATGTGTCTATCTCGTTTCCTTTGTTCACCAAATAGCCAACGAATGTCAGATTTGGACCAAAAACAATTCGAATTTCTTATAGAATACCATGTATTAAGTTTTGTCGAAGGCACTTCAGATTTGGATAAATCTTCCATACATTTTTTTGTTCGTTTTCATATAAATGCCACACCAAATACACAATATTTTCGATAGCATGCCACATTGAAACTGATAACGCATGGTACAATTGACACAGCTGATCGAATTGATGCTAGAGTCATGTGTATGCCCGATTTCATAATTATATTGTCGTTTGTACTCGGATGTGGGAGATACATTTAAATATTTACAGGATCTTACGTATTCATATTCGTATTCATAAACCCATTACCTCACCAGAGAGTAGAAATATAGCGCTCATCGCTTTGAAATTTTTCATGAGGATCCAGGTATAGTCAAAGACAACGCCTACAATTTTAGGTGATGATCAGATATCGATCTATAGGCCACAATTGAAATCCGAACATTACTACACAACCCACGGTGAAGGTAATCTGGGCAAATAATTAGACTGGTTGTACTGAATGTTAGTAATATTTGTTTACCTCTACTAGGCCAAGAGGGTGCAAATATCGCGAAATGTTGCCCAAGCTCAGTATGTTGTAGCATAGAAAGTTAGATTTTCGTGGAAGTTGTGTAGGGTATCATATGATCCGCCCCATCCGACTATACTGCTCGGCTCACTGGTTTATTTCTGATTTTTTTCTATTAGGTCCAATATAACTGGATAATTATCAGGATGACTTAAATCAATTGCTTTCAGTAAAGGTATCTTCTTGGAAGTAATATTTTTCGGTACTACCCCTCTTCTTTTTATACCCATCACCACATTGTTGTACAGGGTATTTGGGCATATGTTTGTAACATACAAAAGGAAACGATATATACCATACGGACATGCATACTGAGAATATGCATGTCCGTCTGTTGGTGTTATATTGTAAGCAAAGTACAGGTCGCATTTATCATCCGATTTGGATGAAATTTTGCACTGCTTGGATTGGGAAAATCGGTTCAGATTAGATATATCTCCCATAAATATTTTCGTCCGATTTAAGGTAAATGATGCAGCAAAGTCCCTATATATCCTCCAATCTACACGAAATTTGGCACAGCGTACCTAATTATGTCTAGAATGATGTGTGCTTAGTTTCTTAAAAAAACGGTTCAGATTAAGATATAGCTCGCATATATATTTTCGCCTGATTTAAAGTAAATGGTGCACCAAAGCCCCTATACATCGTTCTGAATTAAGTCCAGAATGATCTGTGTTAAGTTTCTTAAATAAATGTAGCAAAAAATGTCCTTATGTATCTTTCGATTTGCAAGAAATTTGACATAGCGTACCCAACTACGTCTAGAATGATGTGTGTTACGTTTCGTGAAAATCGGTTCAGATTTAAATATAGCTCCCATATATATTTCCTTCCCATTTTGTGTAAATGGTGCGCCAAAGTCCCTATATATCTTTCGATTTGAACGAAATTTGACGTAGTGTACTGAATTAGATCTAGAAAGAGGTGTGTTAAATTTCGTGAAAATCGGTTCAGATTTAGATATAGCTCCCATACACAGTTTTGTCTGAATTTATCTAAATTGTGCACCAAACTCCCAATATTTGTCCGAGTGAGACAAAATCTTGTGCAGTGTACGGAGTTAGGTTCAGATAGATGTATGCGAAGTTCTATTGAAATTGGATCATATTTAGGTATAGATCCCATGTATATTTTTGTGAGATTTTATGTAAATGGTACATCGAAGAGCCTGTGTTTATTCGATTTACACGAAATTTGTTAGAGGTGAGTTTAAAGGGATGTGTATTAAAGTTACAAAAATCGGTTTAGATTTAGATATATCTCCCAAATATATTTTCGTCTGATTTTATGTAAATGGTGCACGGAAAAGCCTAGTTCTAGTCCATATACACGAGATAAATTTGGGGACCGGGCACTGTGCTACGGCATACCAAATGGTATATGCCACTGAATTAGTTCCAGATTTACATATAGCTCCACATACATTATTTTGCTCGATTTCATACAAAGGGTACGCCAAAGAATCCGATTGACATGCAATTTTTCATAGATTTCAGAATGGTGTTTGTATGTATTTTTTAATTGGTTCAAATATCGATGACGATCACATATTTAATTTAGCCCGATTCCATTTCAATGGTTCTCTAAATATTATATGTCTGTTCTATCCACAGGATATTGTATATATTGGCATCTCTTGTATGTATCCAAAGTGGTGAAGATTATACCATTCACCACTTTGGATACATACAAGAGATAGTCGACCACGTCCGACGTTTATTCATCCAAACGGCTCTTTCTCGGGAAAATTTTCCGAACCGTGTTTTCTTTCGAAGAGTTGTCCACAATTGGCCACCGACATCTTTTGATTTAACGATTTGCTTCTCTTTGCACTTCATTCTCATCTCTTATTTACGATTTTATTAAACAAAGTGGTCCCGTAGCAATGAATATCAGCCAAATTGACGCCATAATTTGGCTGATATTCATTGCTAGCGTCATACCTAGATCATTACTTAGAAATAGATATCCGATTCGTTCTC
The DNA here is from genome assembly GCF_032173495.1 of Musca vetustissima. Lineage (NCBI taxonomy): Eukaryota > Metazoa > Arthropoda > Insecta > Diptera > Muscidae > Musca > Musca vetustissima. Next base: position 10,172 of record NW_026876181.1, read on the forward strand.
GTTTCTCTCCATGTTTCCTTGGATACCAAAATAACACCTCTCATTGGAGAACTCAGTAAATTTTTTAATTTTAAATTTTTTAAATTTATTTTTTTTTTTTTAATTTGTATTTGATATATTATTTTTCAGGAATCATTTAGCCAATTTTTCTTTCTTGTGCTTAATTAAAACAACTTAAAGCTGTATCCCTAAAAAAATATTGTCATTGTCCTTCCAAATATCCTTTTATTCATTAAACCTCTTTCTTAAACGATTCACATCAAATTTAATGCGGCCGGATGTCCATAATAAGAATAAAAAACCTTTACTGGTAATAAGAAAAGAAAGAAACGAAAAACAAACCGCTGATATTAATTCCTTTTATATCGAATTTTAACTCCATTATATTTTACCCCTTTTCCTCTTCTTTAGATAAAAAATAAGAAAAAGAAAACCAAAAATCTTTTAATTCTTGGGGTCACGTACTTGATTACATTTGTAATTCCCCGCTACTTGGGAGGTTATTATAATTTTGTTATTTCATTTGTTGTGCCCAGAGTTAAGACTTTCATTAAAATTTTTTTTTCGAAAAGAAAAGGAAGAAAAATCTAGATGAAATCCTTTACTTTTAACTGATGATGATGAGCTTTTTGGTCATTCTATATTTTTTTCTTCTTTCCATCTAACACTCAAAGAAGACGCGTTTCACATTTTAGTTGCTGTTGTTGTTGACATTGTCTTTTGTTGATTTTTTTCTTGTTGCAGCGTGTGGCATTTTTCACGCCCACTTTAATATTCTAAGCGTGTTGTTTAATCCCACCCATTTCATAAATATTTTCTTGATTTTGTTTCCATTCCGTCCATTGTTTGTTTGTTGCTTGCTTCTTGGTGTTTTTTTTTATCAGTTTTTTTCGCCTGTGTTTTGTTGTAGCAACGCCACGCCAAATGCTATGGAAAAATTTTATAATTTTCTACGCGATTTCTTTCATTTATTTTTCCCTTAAAAAACACACAGACAAACACCAAACGTTGTCACACACAATTATACTACCATGATGAACATAAGGAGTGTACCGAGTCCGCGAGGATTCAACCCCTCCATTGGGCAGAAGCCAGCAGTTGTAAGCCATGGCCACATCCTTTTAAGCAGCTAATTTAAAACGGTTGTGTGTGTGTTTGCGTTTCCAATGGGAAAACTTAATTTTTTAGCGATTATAAATGTAAACAAAGTCATTTGAATAGCTTTGCTTTGTATTTGTTTGTATCCTTTGTAAAAAATGAATTATTTTCTTTATTTTTCCCAATGATTTCATTGGTATTTTGGTTTTTGTGCTGAGTTTTGTTTTACACTTTGTAATCCTTGTAAAGTGACCCTTTTAAGAGGGATTTTTTCTTCATTTATTTATGATTGTTTTTTGTGAAATGTGTTTCCTTTCATTTGAGCATTGTTTTGATTTAATTTATTCATAGATATTTTTGCGGTTTTACACGCTTTTTTGGTAATTTTTTCTCCGTTTTGATTTAGTGTGCCATCGAAACAGCTGTAATGATATGGATTACAAATCTGTCGGTTTATTTCATTGAGTGAATGATAAATGATTTCAAAAGTTGAGGAAGTGAAATCTCTGGAAGTTTTTTTCGAAGGATGTACTGCAAGGAATTATTTTTTTGCTTGATTATTGTACCGACTACACCATGTCCTTTTCTTGATATTTATGTTTAGCTATTAAATCATTTAAATTGGTGTCCGATCATGTGAAAACACTGCACTTCATTACTTATACCATATTCCCATCACCATAGAAATAAATATAATTTATTTAAAAAAAAACAACGACAAGTAACAACGTTGACCCGATCGAAGTAATATCTAAAATTAATGGGGGCTCCCAGGATAAAACACAAGGACCTTGAACTTACTGAGAAAAAGATGATTTGAATTCTCAAATAGCCCCGTATAGCGGGCTACCTTTATCAAACTAAACACTCTTTATTATATCCTCCACCATAGTATGGTACCAAATTATCAATATCGTCCATTTTTTTTTTCGGGTAGCCCCTAAGGATACCACCAACATTTCGCTATTTTTGGGGTTTTTAGAAAGTTTTTCAACCGATATTGCAGTAATTTGGCACTTTGTGTTCTTATTAGGTACCAAATCTCCACATTATAAATTATCAGTGAAGGTCAATTTTCCATTTTGCTGTTTTTTTTTTAAGTCATATATGGTAACTAATCTCCCTTCCACAAATAAATAATATTAGCCTCATTTAGGTGTAGTCCCCATATAAAAGCTTTTATACCCTACACTACACTCTGGTACAGGGTATTCTGCCCATGTTAAATTGTAAGCAAAGTACAGGTCGCGCAGCTTATTTATTTGGCTCAGGGACGAACCCTATTGAAATTGGGAAAACTCGGTTCAGATTTAGATATATCATTCGATTTGCACGAAATTTTGCATAGCGTAATTAATAGAGTTATGTGTGCTATGTTTTAATCCGGCTTTATGTAAATGGAGCACCAAAACATCTATATATCTTTTGATTTCCACGAAATTTGGCACATCGTACTGAATTGAGCCTTCAATGATATGTGTTAAGTTTCGAGAAAATCGGTTCAGATTAAGATATAGCTCCCATATATATTTTGGTCCGATTTAATCTAAATAGTGCACCAAAGTCCCTATATATCATTCGACTTGCACGAAATTAGGCTTGATGTACTGAATTGAGTCTAGAATGATGTGTACTATGTTTCGTGAAAATTGGTTGAGATTTAGATATAGCTCCCATATATATTGTTGTCCGATTTAATGTAAATGGTTCACCAAAGTCTCTATATATCTTTTGATTTGCACGAAAATTGGCGCAGTGTACTGAATTGAACCTACAATGATATGTGTTAAGTTTCGTGAAAATCGGTTCAGATTTAGATATAGCTCCGATATATATTTTCATCCAATTTAATGTAAATGGTGCACCAAAGTTCCCATATATTATTCGACTTGCACGAAATTAGGCATGAGGTACTGAATTGAGTCTGATATGATGAGTGCAAAGTTTCGTGAAAATCGAATCAGTTTGAAATTGGTGCAGATGCAGGTATAGCTTCAATACATATATTTCGAACGGGCGGGTATCCAGTTTGCTTTAAATCGATTTCCATAATTATGTCTCATTTCACAGTGACAATACTAAATATGTCAGCATGAAATGAAATTTAGCATAGGTTGCAGAATGGCATATGTAGGGATTAATGTTAATCGGTTCACATTTAGATAAATGGGATACATATGTAGAATATAAGTGGTAAGGAGGTACCTTTTTGGATTTCTATATAAAAGGCCTGTATGAAGTACTCTTTTATGTCTTTTATGAAGAAAGCCTACTGGAAATTTTAACACACATTTCATACAATCCCACCAGTATTGTATGAAGGGGAGCAAAATAAACTTTTTCATAAGGGATATATTATAGAAGACCAGAAAGACTTTTTCACTGAAGCACCAAAAGACCGGAAAACGTGGGTAGTGCATTTACATTGTTCCGATATTCTATAAAAGAGGTAGCCTCTATGCAGAACTCTTTTATGTATTTTATGAAGAAGTCCTATAGGTACTTTGAACTCACCTTTCATAGAATCTCAGCTGTATTCTAAAATAGTGGTGAAGGATATCATATAGTCGGCCCAGTCCGATTTTACTACATTCCTTACTGGCTTTAATATAAAAGGTCAAAATTTGGAAATTTTGATAGCTATATTTGTATATCAGATGTTTCTTTATTTAGCACAAGTTCTTGTCTCCCGATTTTAATTATTTTTTGTCTAGCTCTTTTCATATTGATCTCTAAAATTTTTTCATTCGCTTATTTTCTAAATTTTTCCTTTGATAATTTCTTTACACAATTAACATCTGCCCATCTACATATTTTTAAGCTTCATCTAATAGCAATACGTGATATAATTCCACTGGAGGAGTCGACTACAGCATTTAACATTTTGGGTGATTTTCTATGGAAAAATGCTTACAATTTTAATATATTATATAAGTAGTAACAATAGCTAAAAATCGATATGCTTGGCACGTAGACTCATTAAGCGATGCTGTGATAAATTAAGCGTATGAAAGCTTCATTTATTTAAACACGCAAAAAATAAACGAATGAAGCAGAGGAAAAGGCAACGAGGGAAAACTGATGAAAATTTATGTTCAAATTGACTTGGAGAAATTGGATGGTGGTAAAATATAATCTATTTTTGAGAAAAAGGTAAGTGGCTGAAAAATATGTAGTTCATTGGTTGGGTAAGTATGTGTGTGTATGTATGTAACTGAACTTATTATCATTAATTATGAAATAAATCCTTGAACAACAAAGCCCTACGATGAGAGTATAATAAGATACTTAGACGCGTTGCTGCCTCCTCTACAGTCAATGAAGAATGTAAGCAGCATCCCCCACATACATATCCGCCACAGTACAATTGTCGACAATCGTCGAATAATAAATGTCAAAAGTAAGGTAAACAATACCAAGATTACAGTTTAGCATAACAATAGACAAATACAAGGATTTCGATTTTTTTTTTTGTTTTTTTGCTTTTGAAATAAGCTTTTTTATGGTTTTCTAACAACAATGACGAAATAAAGAAAAAAATGTTTGAAATCAAATCAACGAAAAGTTTCCCAAAATTTTCGGTTGTTTTTTTTTCATTATTCTCCTTGTGATAGCTACACCATTATCCTTTTAATAAGTGGCATATTTGATGGAAAATACGGCTCATTATTGTAGGTATTTGCTTTAGTTGGGTCACACTCCAACCACCAGTTTACTGTATGGACCAATGATAATGAGACCATTGTGCGGTTCGTCGCTCTTATACATTTTTAAAGAGGGATTTTATTTTTCTATCCTGTTGCAGAATACAAAGTTGTTTTTTTCGCATTTTTTTATTTATTTTTTTTAACACACAAAAACTCAATGAGAGTATAAACATTTTTCATTTCATTGTTACTACGCGGTCATGCTTGTCCTAATCGTTGAACCAATACTAAAAAGGATTTATTTATAATTTCAAGGCAAAGAATTATGTTTAACATGAATTTTAATTCTTTGTCCGAAAACAAAAATAATGCGGCTCAGAAGGTATTCGATTTTTTGTAAAAAAAATATACTTTTTGAAGAAATTATTTAGCTACTCATAAGCCCCCTTCTACAATGTGGAGGGAAAGGTTAAAATACCTCCATTACGATTATGGTCCCCGTTAGGCATTTTAGGGCTCATAGACATATTTCTATTTCTCAAAACATAAAATACTTTTTGACCGAACATGTTTGGCCTAGATCTATGTCTTAGCATTGACTCCACATTTCAACAATTTTCTGTATTTTCCAAATCACAGACGCATTAGCCAAATGTTATGGGCTTTTCACTAGTCCCATTTCATTTCTGGTCACACAAACTTATTTGTAGAGAAAACAAACCAGTAAGAAAAGTAGTAATGTCGGACTGGACCGACTATATAATACCCTTCACCCTCTTGCCCGATTAGAGGTAAACAGCACCTCTTCCTCACACTGACATATTTTCCGAATATTATGAGTATTCAGTATAGCTATTGTCCTTCACCGTGGGATGTGTTGTGATGTTCGGCCTTCATTTGTGGTCTATAGATCGACTCGAAAATAACACAAAAAATTACTGATCACCGAAATTTATACGCGTTTTTCTTGACCATACCTGGAACTTCATGGAACATTTTAAAGCGATCAGCGCTATTGTTCCGCTCTCTAGAGTGATAATGAGTTACTAAATAATACCTGTAAATATTTAGGTGTAACTCCCACATCCGAGCACATACAACAATATAATTGGAACTAATTTAAAGGTCAACCACTCCTCTAGGATATAATATAAACTTCTCGGGTCTATGTCCTTCAGGGGTAAATATATACGCTGTAGAATACAAATTTTGTCATTTTTCACACAAAAGTCAGGGTCAATTTGACCCGCTAAATATTGACCGATCTTTATGAAAATTGGTATACTTATTCTTTGGCCCGATCCCATTCTCCATGGAAAATTTCACGATGTTCGGACCATTATTGCGGCCTCTGGAGCGACCAGAAAAACTGACAAAAATTTAGTATTTGGTCCATTTCATCCGCAAAATATTAACCGATCATTCCCAAAAACAATAGGGGTCTTCATTGGCCAGAACCCAACCTACATGGAAAATTTCGTGAAGATTGGTCCATAACTGTGGCCTGTATCGTGTTTACAAATTATAATGGACAGACGGACGGACGGATGGACACACATGTCTAAAAACTTGATACACGATATTCGGTATACCGCACTATTCAAAGTTTAATCTCAACCAGACAACATTTCGATATATATATATATAGAACTTATATCTGCACCTGCATCAACTTCAACAAAACAAAATAACGACATTCTAGTCCCAATTTGATATGTTGTGCACAATTTCGTATCAATCGGACAAACATTAGGAGTTTGGTGCACCATTTATCTTCAACAGGAGGAATATATATATATATATATATATATGGTAGCTATATTGAAATCTGAACCGATTTTCCTGAAACTTACCACACATCACTCTAGACTCAATTCAGTATGCTATGCCAAATTTCGTGCAAATCGAAGGATATATAGGGACTTTGGTGCACTATTCACCTAAAATCGGACGAAAATATATATGGGAGCTATATCTAAATCTGAACCGATTTTCACGAGATTTGAAACACATCGTTCTAGACTTTATTCAGTGCCAAATTTTGTGCAAGTCGAGGGATATAAAGGGACTCTAGTGCATTATTTACCTAAAATCGGACGAAAATATATATGGGAGCTATATCTAAATCTGAACCAATTTTCACGAAACCTAACACACATCACTCTAGACTTAATTTGGTACGATGTGCCAAATTTCGTGCAAATCGAAAGATGTATAAGTACTTTGGTGCACCATTTACCTTAAATCGGACGAAAATATATATGGCAGCTATATCTAAATCTGAACCGATTTTTTCCAAGTTCAATAGGGTGGTGAAGGGTATAAATATTTCGCTCTTTTTTGTTTGGTGCATTCAGTTGTGAGTTACAGGATGTTCAAAATGGAAGTGAACAAACAAAAAATTCGATACATTTTAAAGTTTTTCTTTGACAACGGCGAAAATGCAAGTCAAGTTGCTAAAATTGTGTATGGTGTTTATGGTTCCGATACTGTAACAGCCAATTATGTGCAATTTTGGTCTCGTAGATTCCGTTCAGAAATTTTTGATGTTAAAGATGCACCTCGAACAGGTAAGCCGGTCATCAAAGATGTAGATAAAATCGGAGAAATGATCGAAGTTGACCGGCATTATAGCAGTCGTAACATAGCCGAGGAGCCTTTCCTCCTCCTTTTTCCTCAGCCTAATATTTTGATCTACCTTAAAATAGGAATTTTAGGAACGAACATTTCTTGTATATTTTTTATATTTTCCCCTCAAAGATGACATATCTATCCGTATCATTTCTACTTTGCTTAAGTGTTACCAGGAATATGATTATGAAATTCATTGATAAACAGCGTCTGGATCATAAAACATGTTGTCAAAATACAAATAAAGAATTCCGATTTATAGAAAAAAAAAGACATGATAACAATAAACATATTCGCACTCTGTTGCAAAGAGAAAATATCAAAGGAAAAAATCTTTAACAATGATCTAAAAATACATATGTATGTATATATATACACAGATATTGTACATAGAAAACAACACCACAAAGAGACTAACGGTGACTAACTTATATTGACATGGTAACACACAAATACACAAACACACAATGTATGTAATTGTATTGAATAAGACGAGGACGATGTTTGATTGAATGTCATTGGCTGAACAGGTGATAAGCAATGCCAAAACATGGAATAAATGTTTATTTGGTTGTGGTGAGGTTTGTTGATATTACTGCTGATGATGATGGCCATGTGCCTCGTCTCGTCGTCTCATTGTTGACAAAAAGGAAACTAATGTTCGATAAATGTATCAAAGATTCCAGTTTATTTTTTCGATTTGTTATTTCATCTTTTTTACACGAAGATAAATGTTTGTTGCTTTTTTGTTGATATCGGTTTTGTTTTATATCACAGAAAAGATGCCGCAGAACATTGTCAAATTTGTTTTCATCGGCGTTTTTGTTATGATTTCAGCTTCATTATCTTTGAAACTTATGATGAGCATTTACGTTTGATGTATAGCGCTTTTTGTTGCGTTCATAGAAATCAATTGCTCGATATATAGATTATTTATAATGGTAATAAATATATTTTACATCAGATGATATGGGATTACATGTCGGCAAAGTATTTTCTTGTGTAGTCAGGTTATTAACTCCATTTAATGCACCATTTACCTAAAATCGGAAAATATATATGGGAGCTATATCTAAATCTGAACCGATTTTTACGAAATTTAACACAAATCTTTCTAGATTAATTCAGTATGCTATGCCAAATTTCGTGCAAATCGAAGGATATATAGTGACTTTTGTTCACCATCTACATAAAATCGGAGGAAAATCTATATGCGAGCTATATCTAAATCTGAACCGATTTTTACGAAATTTAACACACATCGTTCTAGACTTAAGTCAGTACTCTATGCCAAATTTCGTGCAAATCGAAGGATCGTCCTTGTGCCAAATAAATCAGCTGTGCCAAATTTCATCCAAATCGGATCATAAATGCGACCTGTACTTTGTTTACAATTTAGTATCTACAGACGGACTGACGGACATGCAATTG
>NW_026876182.1:0-19014 GCF_032173495.1 Musca vetustissima
ATGCGAGTAACATGGCCTGTTTGGTGTACAGATTGTCATATCTCTTCATATTTGCATCTCGTATGATCTTTTCCAGCGGGATGTTAAAACACGACAAACTGTCACCTTCCGACTTTAACTGCTGACCTTGTCCCAGTTAACGTTATCCCGCATAGTCGTGTTAATTTTACAGTAATACCGAACGCAGACATGCCTTTAAATACCCTGGGCGGATTGGGTATCGAGTGCGGCTCTAAACTCGACGAATAGGTGGAATGTGCCACTGGTCTGAAGCCGCATTGATAAGATCCAATAATATCATTGACCATTGGCTTCAGTCATTCACACAGTACGCTGGATATCGATTTATATGCCATGAGAAGGAGACTAATTCCTCTTTAGTTGGCACATATCGCCTTGTGTGACAGTGGATAAATACCCGGTAAATTGGGTAAATACCCGATAATTTTGTATAGTGAGTTCTAATTTTGTACAAAATATTCATTTCAAGTTTTGTCTGCGCAGGTTCACTTTTAACGACCGAAGCACTTTACGTAGGGTTATATATACTTTTTGAATCGATTTTATAACAGAAAATGATCCTTCTTTATTTCTTCTGGAGGTTTGGTGTTTTACTCTTTGGTGAAATTTCCTTCATTCTGACTCCTAACGCTCAAAATTTTCATCCGACAATTCTCTCTCGCATTGCGTGTTCCTACAGGTTGCTGGGTTGCCTATACGCTGTAGGCTTCTGCTATATCCTGTGTTTGCAGCTTTTGACCGTTGTCAAAACCTTATGCCGTTGTCGGATGTTTCTTCATGGATGCTGAATTTTTCGTCTGTCTGTTCCTCTTTGACTTCCGTCGGAGCATGGCCTTCGCTTTTATACTGATTATAACAATTCGTTCATCTACTGAAGTGAATATGGGGACGAGGTCTTTTATTCCGCAATTAATATAATAAAACAGTGCGTAATAATCTGATTTACTTACGCCTGTCCCTTTCCATCGCATTTCCTGTGAGGCAATAATATCGGCTTTGTACTTCTTGAGTACATCAGATTAGAAGATTGTGGTCCTTTATATGTTTGCGGGGGGTCGTCAACATTAGGGGGGTTGTGTTTTCTTTTTCGTTGGTTTTCATAGTAGGAGGGGTTTACCGAGTGTGGGCAACTAACCCAACGCCTCAACTTTTTATACCCTACACCACACTGTGGTACAGGGTATTATGTCTATGTGCATATGTTTGTAACAGGCAAAAGGAAACGAGATGGACCCATAGTTCCTTTTGAGAATATGCATAGAATCACTTTCTGAGTCGATTTATGCATGTCCGTCCGTCTGTTGGTGTTAAATTGTAAACAAAGTACATGTCGCATTTATAATCCGATTTGGATGAACCTATTGAAATTGGGAAAAATCGGTTCAGATTTAGATATAGCTCCCATATAAATTTTCGTCCGATTTAAGGTAAATGGTGCACCAAAGAGCCTATATATCTGTCGATTTGCACCAAATTTTGCACAACATACTGAATTGAGCCTAGAGTGATGTCTGCCAAGTTTCGTGAAAATCGGTCCAGATTTAGATATAGCTCCCATATATAGTTTCGTACGATTTCACGTAAATGGTGCACCAAAGTCATTATATATCTTTCGATTTGCCCGAAATTTGGCATAGCGTAGTGAATTGAGCCTAGTGTAATGTCTGCCAAGTTTCGTGAAAATCGTTCCAGATTTAGATATAGCTCCCATATGTAGTTTCGTACGATTTCATGTAAATGGTGCACCAAAGTCCCTATATATCTTTCGATTTGCACGAAATTTGGCATAGCATAGTGATTTGAGCCTAGAGTAATGTCTGCCAAGTTTCGAGAAAATAGGTCCAGATTTAGATATAGCTCCCATATATAGTTTCGTCCGATTTTAAGTAAATTGGGCATCAAATTCCTCATGTTAGTCAGATTGACATGACATTTTGCACAACCCGCGGCACATATCAGCTCACTATTTCAACGGGTGATGAAAGTAGCTACCCCAGGTGACAACGTGGGGAAGTCAGTGGCCACAATTGAGATGAAAGAGGGACCAAGATAAGCCTGGGCTTTAACATGTTTAAGCCAATCAGAGCCATTGCTTGGTATCTATCATCTTTTTGAGAACTGAACATATTGGAAAATACGATATCTAAGGAAAAATTGGCTACATTTAACTTCATAACTATGGTTCTTAAAGTACGCTCTTTATGCATTTGCTACAATTTTTATAATTTTGTTGATTGGTTTCATTAACCAATTGTAGCCACACCACACTGCCGCAGACAGACAGTCATGTTACTACTAGTATTTTTTTTATTATTCGTTACCAATTGTCAGATTTATTTGTCATACGTGTCGTGATTTACATTTACAGTTTATAAATATTTAATTGTTGGACAATTTGTAATATTACCGTAATCCAACAATTGTCACGTAATTTTGGTTTGCTTTAAATACTCACTTGGTAATATTTACATGGACATTTAAGCGGGTCGGTAAAAAAATTATTCAATATCTACTTGACTTGACGTACCGCCATGTGTTGTGTTGTATACAAAAATCAATGTGCCATCAAAAAACATGAAATAATTTTTCACAACTTTCGAAGTAGATTAGGTAGCATTCAAACAGAAGGTCGTGCAAAGTTATCGTGTGACATGCCGAGAGATGCAGTCATCCTTGGACATTTCTTCCAGGGTAATAGATTGGGTATAGCATGAACACAAGTGTGTTCTCTTTGGATACTGTACAATTGCGTGTCGATTGGTACAAATAAAATCTGTAAAAATTCTCACAATTCAAGAAGCCATTGCATTCACATAGAGCCCACTCTATTATCCCAATCATATTGCCTCTCTGATAATCAACTGTTATTTGCTAGTCTTGTGTATTTTGTGAATTAATTCATTCGTAAAAGCAAAAACCAAAGATTACAACAATACCACAAACAACAACAACTACAGAAAAAACATCGGCGCAATAACGCCAATTGTTGTTAAACGCTGTACAAGTGTGGCAAGTGTGTGTGCGTCTGTGACTGTGTGCACAAAGGTGACTACTACTGTAGTATATATATTTTCCGTCAATATGTCTCTCTGTCTGTCCAGTGTTAAGCTTGTTTGTCCATCAGTACCTTGTCGGACATGACATTTTATGTATGCGGAAAAGGGCTTATGAAAGTTAATCAATTTTGATGGGCACCTAATTAAAGGGGCATTATCGTTGATGAACTGTTGATGATTGAAATACAAAAAAAAAAAAATAGTCACACACTCACGCACACTTTTACGCGTTTGCCACGCACAACAATAACCACATTTACACACATATACAAACATGTACGCACCTGTAATTCTATAAATCCAACATTATCAAAGGTTGACAATGTAATGGTAGGTGGTGCAGGTGAGGGTGACGACGATAGGTAATTATCGATTGGGGGTTCTGAGGTTTGATGAGATCGTATGAAGTGTCCAAATGAAATTTGGTATATTAGAAAAAAAGAATTTAATGTAATTGAATGATATTTATATTACTTTCGACAAAAAGTAATGACAGGCATTTGGCAATATGTAACAATGAATGGCTGCATAATTTCTCTCAGTAATCCTATCGGTAGCCAACCGAACACCGAACACCAAATTTTGTGCAAATCAAAGGATATATATGTACTTTAATGCACATAAAATCGGACGAAAATATATATGGGAGCTATATTGCAATCGGAACCGATTTTTCCCAATTTCAATAGGGCACGTCCTTGGGCCAAATAAATGAGCTGTACCAAATGTCATCCAATTCGAATCAAAAATGCGACCTGTACTTTGTTTACAATTTAACATGGACAGACAGACGGACGGACATGCATAAATCGACTTAAAAAGGGATTCTATGTGTTGGCGTGATACCGAGATATGGGAGCTATATTGCAATCTGAACCGATTTTTCCCAATTTCAATAGGGCACGTCCTTGGGCCAAATAAATGAGCTGTGCCAAATGTCATCCAATTCGAATCAAAAATGCGACCTGTACTTTGTTTACAATTTAACATGGACGGACGGACTAACGGACATGCATAAATCGACTTAAAAAGTGATTCTGTGTGTTGGCGTGATACCGAGATGCAGTGAAACCCCAAAAATAAAGAAAAGAAAAACGAAATAGGATTATGTAAATATTTACAATCTTTATTGTAAAGTTAATGGGTTTCGTGAGAAACAAGACTTTAACTTAGCGTGCGTTAACGACGATAGCGAGAGAACAAGTGTTTAATTGCCGAAAGCGATAATGCAAGTTTAAACAACGAGAGTTAGAAAGCAAGTGATGTTGCGATTTGCAAGAAGCAAGGCCGTGATCAACAACTACGACCACAGCATAGGAAAGCGCCTCTCTGCATCCGAACTAAGCGAGTGCGGCTTCCAGGAGATATAGTAGAAGAGAGCGAAACTCTCCTCTACAATCCGAACTAGGCGAATGAGGCTCCAGGAATATATGCAGAGAAGATTTCCCCATTGGGCTCCGAAGAGCAGCCAATTAAAGTGGTTAATTGTAATGTTGTACAAGGGGAAACAATGTATCGAACATATACATTGCCGTAAGCAATGTATCGAACTTATACACTATGCATATTCTCCAAAGGAATATGCCTGGTACAAAGATATGCACAAAGACATAATACCCTGTACCACAGTGTGGTGAAGGGTATAAAAAATCTACAAAAAAATTAGTTCTTGATTTCGACCTCATAACCATAAAATCCTAATTCATCCGCAGCAGATCTGTAAATACTACTGGCGTTGAATACCTAACAATCTATATATATATATATATATATATAAATGAATTGCTGTTCGTTAGTCTCGCTAAAACTCGCGAACGGCTGAACGGATTTTTCTTATCTTAGTCTTGAAATGTTCGTGGAGCTTCAGTGAAGGTTTAAAAGGTTAAAAAATTTGAAAATCGCGAAAAAATTGCAAATAAATTTATGAAGCATATTTGCATTCACGTCATAGATGTTATTTTGAGATATTTTGGGTGAAAATTGGCCGCGTATCATTCCTCTAAGTCTACATTTGTCAATTATTGAAAAATTTTCCAAATATTTTATTATTATTATTTTTTTCTATTGGATTGATATTGTATTGAAACTATTTTATATGAGTATACCTAAAAAAAGTATATCATTGAATGGAAAATGTACACATTTTCCATAGAATGCACATAAATGTTGAGGCAAATGCTAGGATGGGAAATCAGAAGACATTCTGAATGAAGTTCGTGTCCATTCAGGAAATTAGCTTGAAAATAATAATAGTAATAGTTTCATAGGAACATGTTGTTCCTTAAAGTACCAAATCAGGTGGTACCATTTTATGGTGGTTTTATGCCTAATCATTTGTCAATATCTTTGATCTTACATACGGAACACCTCGCATATAACCGACACAAAATATGTGTATCACAGACAAAACTAATATACAAGATATTTTCTCTGCAAGCTCAACTGGAAAGAGAACAATTAACGAAAAAAACCAGTAAACCATCCAAGGCAAAATACCTAATGTGAAGGCTATACCAAAATTTACATTGAAAACCTATACCTATTAAGGTTGAACATGTGACTATAAAATTGCAAAAACGGGGGTAAGAACTTAAACATATCGAAAAATTAAACGGGAAATATTTATGGCGTATTTTTAAAACGTTAAGCAATAGTACATAATTTCTGGGATGATATTATTTATTCACTGGAATCCATTATGCCTACTTATAGCCAACTCTTTTAGAAAATTCGCTCTTTATTTAAAATACCGAAAATGGGGCGGGACCAGTATGTAGGAGCTATATCGAATCTTGGACCTAAATAAAGATTTTTTTGCAAAAATGTGTCTTACCCCCCAATATACCGGAATGACATATTGCAGCTATTACAATGGGAATGGTGACATATTAGGTTTTTCTAGGAAGATTTGACACCACTTGAGTAATGGTATGGGGAATACCACTATATAGGTGCTACCCGGAAACTTGAACCAATATTGATAATTTTTTTAATGATATTTTGTACTCAATGTTGATCTAAAACAATTACAGCCAATTTGCTTGAAAGCGTAACCAAACTCCCCAACATACTGAATATTATATGTACCGTTATATAGGGGCTTTTAGTAGGATTTATGCTACCATATAAAACAAGCAAACAACGAACTACAGATGATTAGGTTGAAAAACATGCCCAAATCCCCAAAGGATCGAATAATGTGGAGGCTTTTGGGAAGCTTGGGCAAATTTTGTTAGGAACATTTTGTACTCAATGATGATCCAAAATATAAAATTAAGCCAAATTTCGAATATTATATATTGATAGTTTTAAGTAGAGATATTTTCTGCACAGTAAGTATCCATATTAAATTAGAAGAAATTCTGTTGAAGGCCGTGCCCAAGATCTTCAAAATACCGAATATAGAGAGCTACCATTATATGGGCGGTACCCCGAAACATTAATAATTTTTGGTACGGATACTTTCTGCTCAATGACAAACCAAAATATAATAAAATTACTACCAATTTTGTTGAAAAAATCGTCCAAATTTCTCATATTACAAAATACCGTTTTATTGGGGCTACCTTTAAAAGATAACCAATATGAAACATTTCAATACCGAATATCCTAGGAGTAGTAATGTATGTGCAAATATATTGGGAAAATGTAATTAAATCCGAAAGTTAAACTTATATGCGCTTCTAAATTTATTAAAATTATATTTTTTCCGCGAATTCGAATATTAATACATTTATATCAACAGAAACATTAGAATGCAAAAATAGAAAAAATATTACAAAGATCTGTGCACTCTACCTTATAGTGGAGGGTTTAAAAACAAATCTAAAATTCCGAGAATTATAAATCAACAATATTGCTGGGCAAGACAACGTTTGCCGGGCCCGCTAGTATTTCATAAATATTTAACTGTGAAATTGGACTAAAATACACTCATTTGAAAGATTCTAAGTCGGATTTGTTTGTCTTCCAATTATTGAAAATAAATACAAGTCGCACTTATGAAATTTGGCACAGCTCATTTATTTGTAGCAAATAACCTATTGAAATTGATGAAAATCGGCTAAGATTTAAATATAATTGGTCCGATTAGATGTAAATGGTGTACCAATTATCCAATTGCGAGTAGAAAGAAATTAGTCTTCTAAAATCGCATGTATAAAGTTTATCAACTTTTGCTTTGAATCAAATTGAGCCTAGAATGTCGTGTATTGGATTTTTTTGAAATTAATACTAATGTAGAATGCAAATTGAGATTAAATTTGCACGGCGCGCTGTGCTGCAGCAATCTGAATGTTATGTGTCAAGATTGATTTGAATCGGGGCGGTTTATCACTGCAAACCCTGAATGCCAAATAACCCCTAATTTTATTGTAAAATAGATTTTAAAGTTTCAGAATTCTAAAATTGAGATCAAAACTAAGCCAATTACTCTGTGGATCAAAAGCAATTTTTGTTAGAAAATGCTACTAGAATTTTTAAAATGCCTTTAAAAACCTAGGTGAACTCAAAATAAATATTACAGCTCCGGTTAGAATATCGTGGCAAAATCTTCACCATTACTTCGTAGACCGATATACCCTGTTTTCGAAGCAGTTCAAACTGAAAAGACACATAGACTAGGGATGTGCATTTTCCATCTCCACTTTAAAATTTCTTTCCAGGACACTTCAGCGGCATTAATTTTGTTTGCAGAAAAAAAGAAACTGAAACAGTGGCAATAAAAATTAAACTTGTCTGTTTGAAAAATCATCAATGAATGGCTGCAATTAAATACAACTTCCGGTTGTTGTCACTAGGTCGGCAATAACAACAACATATGTATTCTAGCGCTATGACGCTCTACTCATAAATACGACATACTACGTACATAAAGCCACATCCTGCATTGAAGTCGCCTGTGTGCATGTTGACGGTAGTGTTGTAGTCATATCCACTGACATGCAAACCGGGGCAATTTTTGTGACAACATATAAAACTGATAAAGTCTACAGTTTACAAGTATTTTTCCTCTTCTTGCCACCGGAACACATACAACACTCTCACACACACACTCGTGTGCATAACAAGTCACACATTTACACAATGGCTTAATCGTTAGCCAGGTGTTGTTGCAACGTTATTGTCATTGGCAATTGACAGAGAAAAACAAAAAAGTAGTGAACAGAAAACGAGAGAAAAAACTTAATTCCGGTTATTGGCCTATTCAGCCAAAAACACGACAAATAGTTACAATCAAAACATCATAGACATTGCCATGAATATCCTGTGCATTGTATGTCTGTGTGTGTGTGAGTGTGTGAGTGTGTCTGTGTTTTACATGACGTTGCTATAAAGAAGGTTAAAGGAAAAAATAACGAACAACATTATTTTTGGCGCCAGTTCAAAATTTGAGTAACGTCAACACTCTGTTCACTATACACAAACACAGTAATGTGTATTCTCTTGTAGTTTAAGTCATGTTTTATTGCATCGATGTTCCAGAGTCACTCCCCTTTCCTGCTTTGCACAAAAAAAAAACACCGAAAATTGCCGATAAGTGATTGTCAAGGATATAAGTTGTAAAAACACTTGTTACAACAGGATGTTATCTATCAAAATCCCATGTTTTTCTCAACGGGAAAAGTAGTTGTTGTTGCTACAAATAAGAAAATAAATGCTTTAGCAATTTAAAGCATACCTTTAGGCTGTACACCTAATGCAATATACTATTCCAGAAACAGATGGAGGTAGTGTACATATTTGATTTTATACAATGATTTTAGGTCAATTTTGCAAATTAAAATGCCACGAAACTTATAAAGCTGGCGGTAAGATATATAATCGATAATCGCAATTCAGTCTAGTTTACGGCAAGTAAAATGTAATTATTTACATTACCAATAAAATATTAGAAATAACGAATAATTTTCTAATAGTCTCCGACGAATAGAAGATCTTTGACGAATATTGCAGTAGGTTTAGGTCATCGACAGACTTATTCTCATTTTTTAACAGGATAGGATTTCGTGCCAAACTGTAACCTTTACCACATTTTATATTAAAGGAACAATTAATAACTTCTTTATGTTTCGCCGGGCCCAATAGTTTACCTATTAAGATTTTGGATGAAAATTAAATAACAAAATACTCAAGTTAGAAAACTGTGCTGAGAACTTCAACATGCCGAACATTGATCTATATTGCCGGCAAAAATAATAAAAACAATCTTAACATAATAGTTTTAAACTATTTTTTTCGAATGAAAAGGTGGAATTTTGTAATTAATATCAGAATTTGTCCCTTTGGGGATTTATCAATAAAAGCGACATTTTATTGGTTTGCAAACTCATAACTCGCGAAATATGAACATATAACATATAATTTAAATGCATTTCTATAAAATGAAATGTGCTTGTTAAAATCTTAAAATATCCGTAATAAATAAGTTGCGTGGTAGCTGTGATGGTATGTAAAAATATGGGTGAAAATATGTTGATGGTATGTAAAAATATGGGTGAAAATATGTTGAAGCCAACATGTTTATACCCTTCACCACACAGTGGTACGGGGTATTATGCTTGTAACAGGCAAAAGGAAACGAGATAGACATATGTTCTTTTCGAGAATATGCATAGAATCACTTTCTGAATCGATCTATGCATATCCGTCTGTCCATGTTAAATTGTAAATAAAGTACAGGACGCATTTATGATCCGAATTTAATGAATTTTGGTACAGCTCATTTTTCTGACCCAAGAACGAACCCTATTGAAATTGGGAAAATTTCGGTTCAGGTTTAGATATAGCTCAAATATATGTTTTCGTCCGCGTTTATGTAAATGGTGCACCAAAGTCCCTACATATCTTTCGATTTGCACAAAATGTGTCATATCGTACTGACTTAAGTCTAGAATGATGTGTGCTAAGATTAATGGAAATCTGTTAAGATTTATTTTCGTCCGATTTTAGGTACATGATGCCAGATTGACACGAAATTTTGCATAACATAGCGTGAATTAATTGAATAAATCGATTTGCTTAAATTTGTCCCATTTTACGAAAACGACTCTAAATCTGCCCGAATGAAATGATTTTTAGGATAGGTTGCGGAAAGGCATATGCATGGATTGATGATAGTCGGTTTACTTATAGATAAATATCACATATTTGAATTCGTTCAGTTGCCTCGAAGCAACATTGAAATTTTATGGATACATTTGTAATATTTCTTCAAAACGTTGATCGAGTTCGAACATTGTTTATTGGTCCTCTCCTTCATGTATCTCCCACACAAAATGGTGAAAATTGTGCTAAAAATTAATTGTATTATATCATGCGAACTGACTATCTACACTTTGTACAATTTATGCCGAGATCAAGATGGGACCCATTGTTCAACTACTTTTGGCACCTTTCCCATAATCAGATGAACTGGATGTCCGATTTGAACCAAACCATGTACAACCCGTCAGCCCTCTCCTTTTTGTACTTTCCTCGCAAAGAGTCAGTATTTTATAAACTTGTAAAGTTAATATATAAATGTCGGCAACACCGACTGGCTCTTTTTGCCATATCTACAGTCAGTTCTAGTTCGAATATGGGATCTTATTTTATGACCAATTTGGTTCGTTGCGCACAATTTTGTCCCAATCGGAAAAAACATTAGTACACCATTTATATGAAATCGTATGGAAATATATATGGGAAGCTATATCTAAACCTGAAACGATTTCAACAAATTTCGATTTCAGTCCAAAACACTCTGTAATATGTCATGTGAAGCGAAACAACCATTTACATAAAATTAAAAATATATATGGGATCTGTATCTAAATTTGAACCGATTTCAACCAAATTTAACACACGTCATTCTAGACTAGATTCAATATTCCGAAAATAATATCGTGGAAATGGAGCAGGATCTTTGTTGCATTATTAACATAAAATCGGACTAAAGTATATATGGGAGCTATATCTAAATCTAAACCGATTTCAAACTTAACACAAAACATGTTAGACTAAATTCCAAACCAGCTGCCAAATTTCGTATATATGGCACAGACAAGGGCTCCCCGGTGCACTGTAAAAAAGTCAAATTCGCCGAATGTGTAATTATTATAGCTATCAGTCTGATTGAAATTCAGATCCTCTAAAGGTTCTATTTAGTCTTAATATTCGACTCAAAGTTTTACTTTTAAGGCCATATTTTTTAGCTGAGGACGTTGACATCTCAGGGCCACATACACCATCAGAAATACCTTTTAGTGATGTACGGTGAGAGCTTCATATCGAAAACGCGATTGCCGAAGGTGTCCCAATGCCGAAGGTGCCCCAGTCTCCCCTACTTTGTTTTCAATTTAACATGGACGGACATGCATAAATCGACTTAGAAAGTGATTATATGCATATTCTCAAAAGGACCCATGTGTCTCGTTTACTTTAGCATGTTACAAACATATGTACATAGATATAATACCCCGTACCACAGTGTGGTTAAGGGTATAAAAATATAAAATACATTTATACTAAAGCATGTGCCTTTTATTATTATTATTATTATTTTTTAATCGTTTTGACGAAATCATTTCCTTGCTGCCATGATCTTACCTTATATTTGCAAATTTCCTTAACTAATAATTTATCAAAATAAAAAAAAAACAAATACAAAATAATTCGGCATTTATGACATTGGTAAATAATAACTGAACGAAAAAAATTGCACTGATGAAATCGATATTCTGTAATATACCTGAAAATTTCCACAGTTCCAACTATAAAAACTAAACTAAATGCTATTAGAATTATTAACGGCAATAAATTATAAACGAAAAAGTGAACTTCAAATAGTCAAGTCATTTATTATCGCTAAATAATTGTATAGGATTACAGAAGATTTTCTTTTATTTACTTTAAAGAACTTATCAATGCCGATGCCGACGAACTAAAACCGAACAAAAAAATATTAAACTGCCAAACAAAACGTGAGTAATATAAAAACGAAACTTCGAAGCTTTTAGCTATTTTGTTGTTGGTAATATTTGCAGTCAGTTATTAGAGATGTCGATCGGGATAGAGTTGATTTTCTTGCTTACTGTTTCAGTATTGGGGAGTTCGTAGGGGGTGGCAAATGGCTTTTTGAGGATATTTTTTTCAGCCGAATTGAGAATTAAGGAAAATATCTATTAAATCGCTTCAAATTATTGACGATGTTCCCTGTTCCCAATTCTTCGGTTTGGCCATCCCTACATTCTGTAGGGTATTGTATTGTTTAACGTTTCTGGCTTTTATAGCTTTGATTTAAATTTAATGTCTTCCACTAAAACTACTTCCAATACGTTTGAGTGAACGAATGAAGTTGAAATGGTTGGCAAACACTTAAAAATATTTATGATTATCTTTGTCTGTGTTCAATACTGATCTTTTTGGAACTTGTTAAAACGTTGGTTAATATTGGAAATATCATTTTTTTGGTTAGATTTTCGTATTGTTAAAATTATTTATTAGCCTGTTGGTTTTGTGATTAGCCAGGTTGTAGTTGAAGTACCAGATATAATTGCTATTCATTTCGCATAGGTTATTGTTTGCATTTTTGGATACTGGTTTTCAGTTTGACCTTCTGCACAACAATAGAAGTGCACTAAGTAATATTTTCGAGTTTGTTGCACTCATTCTAATGAAGAGCGTTGATTTCGATTTTTAAAAGAGATTTGCGAAATTGTTTGTATTGTATTTTGGTTCGAAATTGAATTAGTTTTATTCCTGTATAGAAAATATTTTGTTTAGATCGATAATAATAGACACCATTAACGAACAGGTTTTAATATAATAAAATTACTAGTCCTAACTCGGTATATTTTTAATAGGGTATCATATCAAGTTTAGGTGGAGGATTAAATCCAAAGTCCTATTAATTTGACGGACTTATTGTCTTTCCTTCAAGTTTCTAACTGAATATATTTTTTCACTAATCCTATGTTTTGACTTTCCTTGGATATAACGAACTTCTTCTATAACGAATTAATTTGCTTTTTCTCTACTAATTCGCTATAACCGTACTCGACTGTATATTAATTTTTGATGGGAAGATTTGTCACCACACGAGGAAATATCGAACAATGGGATCTACCGGAAACTTGAACCAATATTAATAATTTCTGTACGGAGATTTTGTACTCAATGATCATTCAAAACTGCAGCCAAATACTAAGTATTAAAAGGTACGCAATTTACGGGCTACCCGGAGAGTTGGTAGGTTTTTTTCAAAGCTCCATTATGAAATTTTTCACATAGAAGGTGTCTGGTCTTAGAATAAGCATGAATGTTTCGATGAAGCGGGTCACATGGACACAGCATTTTGTGGTAAAATATGGATTCTGGTTGATATTCAATTTTTATACCCTTCACCACACAGTGCAGGGTATTATGTCTTTGTGCATATGTTTGTAACAGGCATAAGGAAACGAGATAGAAACATGGTTCCTTTTGAGAATATGCATATAATCACTTTCTGAGTCGATTTGCGCATGTCCGTCAGTCCGTCCTTGAATTTTTGTGAACAAAGTACAGGTCGCATTTATGATCCGATTTGGATGAAATTTGGCATAGGTCACTTATTTGGCCCAAGGACGAACCCTACTGAAATTCGGAAAAATCGGTTCAGATTTAGATATAGCTGTCATATATATTTTCGTCCGATTTAAGGTAAATGGTGCACCAAAGTCCCTAAATATCTTTCGATTTGCACGAAATTTGGCACAACGTAATGACTTAGGTCTAGAATGATGTGTGTTAAGTTTCCTGAAAATCGGTTAAGATTTAGATATAGCTCCCATATATATTTTCATCCGATTTAATGTAAATGGTGCACCAAAGTCCCTATATATCTCTCGATTTGCACGAAATTTGGCACAGCGTAATGAATTAGGTTTAGAATGATGTGTGTTAAGATTCGTGAAAATCAAATTCATATATTTTCGTCCGATTTAAGGTAAATGGTGTACCAAAGTCCCTTAATATCTTTCGATTTGCACGCAATTTTGCATAATGTACTGAATTGAGTCTCGAATTACGTATGTTAACTTTCCTGATAATCGGTTCAGATTTAGATATAGCTGTCATATATATTTTCGTCCGATTTAATGTGAATGGTGCACCAAAGTCCCTATATATCTCTCGATTTGCACGAAAATTGGCACAGCATAATGAATTAGGTCTAGAACGATGTGTGTTAAGTTTCCTGAAAATCGGTTCAGATTTAGATATATCTTCTATATCTGACCAAATGAACAATTTAGTATCGGTTGCAGAATGACATGTTTATGGATTTAATTTCATTTTACTGGTCCTTTAAAAATGCGACGTCTGTTACGATTCATCTGTTGAATATAACTAAAGTGGTTAAGGGTATCATATAGTCGGCCCCGTCGGACTTTACTACTTTTCTTACTGGTTTTTAGTAAATACTTACAGATGTTGTGTACTAATGTAGCATTGGTGGCTAGGAAATTTTGCATGAGGTTCCGGTTATGGTCAAGGACAAAGCCTACAATTTTCGATGATGATTAGATGATATTTCACGGATTAAATAGACCGAAAACTTTGTTTTCGTTTGGTTTTCTAGTCACACTTAGGAACATAACAAATTTTCCATGAGGAAGGTAGTCTGATCAACTAATTTGAATGGCTGTACCAGAAGGTCTGCATTTTTAAGTATTTTAATGCGAACGGAGTATGTGGTTTGTTCAAGATTCTGCCCAACTAAATACCTTTGTCAAACCTTTTTTGAATCCCAAATTAGGATTTATAAATCCACTGTTTTAAATCTCATACAAAGCGTATTGAGTAATATCTTTATGAAATCTACATGACATCCGAAGATGCAGCCTATCGGCTCACTACTTCTGGTACATTCTCCTATAGGTATGAAATGCTATAAATTGTAAACCTAAATTGATTTTGAAATTGGGCTCTATAGACCCCTCTCTCTAGTACCTCCTCCAAAAATTTTCAAAATCTTTTCTTTTTTACTAGTTGCATAGTTTATGTGCTATTTGAATGCATAGGCCTATTATAAGAAATACATTTCACATGATTTTAAAATTTAATATTAAAATTTCTAAAATATATAGTTATCAAATTTAAAATAAGCCAAATTGCTTTTGTCCGTAAATTGATTGTAAACAAGTAAACACGTCTAAAAATGTTTTACCACTTTTGAATCTTCATCTCATCTTTGAACCTCTCAGCCCTATACACTAACAGTGTTCCAATAAAATTTTTTAGGTTTTTAGCTCAATTCATTCGCCTAAATTAAGAGCATTTAGTACTTTTCATACACTTTTAGTACGAATATTCGAAATCACCATTTTACTTTAACAATACACAACAACTGTAATTCCCACACCAAGCTCTAGCTTTATTAGTTCACCCATTGCCAGCTGGGGTAATATATTTTAGTACTAGCCAAGTGTCCTCTACTTGATATGTGGAAAGGAACAACAAAACAAATAAATAATATTTTATATGGAAATCGTGAATACTGAATAATTTGTTGTACTACAATTTCGAATTCCACCTCTATTCCTACATCTAATATCAAGTTTGTTGCCATTTAGAACTTTTCGTACTCATAGATCCGAATTTCCAATTTTTCCGTACACCAACATCCAAATTGTACCAAATTAAGTACCATTTATTACTTTTCGTACGATTTTCCAAAATCTCCTCAATTCTACACTCCAACAGTAATTGCAATCATAAATTTCAGAATTCTGGCCCTATCCGTTCACATAAATCCAACTTGTACCATATTTAGTATCATTTAGTACTTTTCGTACTTATGTGCTCGAATTTCCAACACTACCTCAATCCTATACTCTAAAAGTAATTCTAATTCCAAATATAAGTTTTCCCTCTTTATATATTCTCTCAAATCTAAATTGTACCAAATTTAGTACCATTTAGTACACATAATTACAAACTTTCAAAACTACTTCCAAGTGTCAATCCAACACTCCAACAGTTATTTTAATTCTACATTTTAAGATTCTCGATCTGCTCGTTCACATAATACAAATCGTACCATGTTTAGTACCATTTAGTGATTTTCGTGTCCGTAAGTACGAAAAAAATTCTAGCTCTTCCCGTTTGAATAATACAAAAGGTACCGTTTTAATAATACAAAAGGTACATTTTACTACTTTTCGTACACTTCCAGTTAGAATTTCCGAAAACCCAGCTCTATCTCGCGCCTATACACCAACAACAACCTACACTCACTCACTTATCACTAAGTTCTGTTATATATTAACATTACACACGATCCGACTTTTAAAGTTAGGGATAGAGAGGAGGTCATTGACTTAACCCTCTCAAATCTAGATGACTCCATCATCAGAAATTGGAGGGTATCTGATGAATGTTCCTTCTCGGATCATTTAAAGATTCTCTTCGAGTACTCTTTTGACGGAGATAGACAACAGCCTTATCGGAATCCAAGGAGAACAAACTGGGAGAAATTCACGGAGCTCAGGTTCTGAGACGCTAAATCTCCTAGCCGAGACTCTTTTTCCAGGTTGCAAAGACATGGGTACCATCGACGGTGAACGTGATGACACTCGGCCTTTTGCCACTCCGGATCTGGATCCGGATCTCATTAGCAAGGTGGCTAACAAAAATAAGATACGATAGGCGGTTAACACATTCAAGCCGTATAAATCGCCAGGACCAGATGGTATTCGACCGGCGATCCTTGAGAGGATCTATACTGCGTGTTTGGTGGAACTGTCTGAGCCTCAAGTCGACATCCCGTAAATTAGACAAGGTACAAAGAGCCGCCGCGATTTTAGTTACAGGAGCCAGAAGGAGTACGCCACAAGCAGCTTTGAACGCAATGCTGTACTTCAAGCCTCTGGGCCTTAGCATTAAGTGTCAGGCTGCGCGTAGTGCCCTAAGGCTGCATGAACAAAAACTCTGGCGGAACTGTACCTTTGGGCATGGTAGTGTTCTAATTGAACCAGGTATAGCATTGGACCAACGCGCTAAACTAAGCGACTATATATCACCAGTCCTGCGATTTTACGATGTAGATGTCGTTATTCCTAGTTGAGACGACTGGAACCGAAGTAACCCTCCTCTGGACGGTGTGGCTTTCTACACAGACGGATTCAAGATGGAAGAAGGAACAGAGGCTGGCGTCTATTGTGAAAGGCTAGGCCTCGAGTTTACCTACAAGCTGGATTGCAACTGTAGTGTTTTCCAAGCTGAAATCTTCGCGATCTGGAAGGCAGCGGAATTGATAAAAAGTCTGGATGCTGAGGTCGTTGAACCGGTGACTATCTTTGTGGATAGTCAAGCGGCTCTTAAAGCCATCAAATCTTGTTACATCAAATCCGCAGTCGTCCTCAAGTGTAGAGCAGCTCTGGAAGAACTTAACCATAGCTATCGGTTGTGTTGCGTACCAGGACATTGTGACATCTTGGGTAATGAAAGAGCGGACGAACTAGCTAGACGAGGATCTCAATCCACCGATCTAGAAACTGATGATTCAATCAAACCACCCATATGGTTTTTCTATAGGAATTCTTTGAGGCATTCTTTGACGAAATAGGCTTTCAACTTTGGCATAGCGAACCTAGGTGCAACGTGTCAAGATCCATTTGGCCGACTCTGTCTACCAAATGAACGCACTCACTGTTGAACATTAGCAAAGCTGAAATTAGAGTGATGACGTGAATCATCACTGGTCACTGCAACATCAGGGCTTTTACTAGTAAATGGGATCTTGATGCAATTGTTTACTGTACACTCTGTGTTGACGAGGAGGAGACGGAGACATTTGAGCATCTCCTGTGTCATTGCCCAGCCCTGGCTTACAGGCGGCACAGACTAATGGTTGCTCATTTTCTACCGAGTCTCAGCTTCTTCTCAACAACCGAACCTGTTCTAATCTACAGCATAATTAGAAACATAAAATGGTTAGGAACATACAACCTTGGCACGTAACACATTTTCTGTCTGACTCATAGGGCCATCGACCTTCATTCTTCTTTAATTCATTTATGTAAGATTCTCAACTCTCTTTTAATTTACTAATCTTCTCTCCCCTATAGATCTGTCTTTGGTCTCTTCTCTTCACCGTATCTCTTCTTGTGGATGATCACAACGGACCTAACCGGTCTCACAACGGACCTAACCGGTCTCAGCAGTCACATGTGTGACTGCACATCCCCAAACCTAACCTAACCTATATTTATTTGATACGACAAAAATCTGCCTTATCTACATACCAATACCTCTGTCCTAAATAGGTTTCAGAAAATTTTTCATCAATCGATTTTAGGTTTTATAATGTCCTAGTCGCATTTTCCAATTTAGTGGTTAGAAGGCCTCTTCAATGTAGGTTATAAATGAATATCTAGTTGTATGGCTTTTGTGATACTCGTACTTAGATTCCACTAAAATGGGCCGAAGCTTTGTTTCCTTTATTATTAGTTCGAATTTCTTAATTATTATAAATTCTTCTAACTTATATGCCAAGTTGCAGATTTTATATTATAGATATTTCGCATGGGGTTTTATGAGTCTTGCTATGGTATTTTTTACAAACTCATTCTAGATTTTAGAACAACAGTAATTTACAATCAGTTTTACTGTAAACTTTTCATAAGCCCAAAAGTTCTTAAGATGTAGAAAAGTACTTGTCAACACGATCACGATTTTATATAAGCTAAGTTTTGTACAAATTCAATATATATTTGCAGAAGACTATTTCCCTACGATAAACGCTAATTTGACAACCATAGAGTAACCATTGAAAACATCCCAGTATTTATTTAGGTTTTGGCGGCATGCTGGAGATTTAGTTTTATTTAATATCATTTTCATTCGTTATTCCCTCCTAAGTTGCCTTTATGAAGAAATCGTGCACTTATTGCAAAATAAAAGTCACTAAAAC
>NW_026876183.1:0-19145 GCF_032173495.1 Musca vetustissima
AAGTAATAGTTTTTGGAAAAAATATGGAAATGAAATCAATTACAAATGTAGGGAATTAGGACAAAATAATCTACTTAGTATTAGTAGAAAATATTCTACAGATGAAGAAGGTAATACCGCTTGTAATCTGAACCGATTTCAACGAAACTTGCTAGAGATTAAGATATATTAACTTCAGTATATTGTACAAAATTGTGTGTCAATCGTACAAACTTTGGGTCTTAAGTGTACAATTTACATAAAATCGGAAGAAATTATAAGTGGAGCAATATCTAAAACTGAACCGATTTTTACGAAACTTAACACACATCATTCTAGTCTTAATTCAGTACGCTATGCCAAATTTTTTGCAATTCGTAACTTATATAGGGATTTTGGTGCTCGATTAACATAAAATCGGACGAAAATATATATGGGAGGTATATCTAAATCTGAACCGATCTCCTTGAATCTTAGCACACATTCTAGAATCAATTCCGTATATTATGCCAAATTTCGGGCAAATCGTAAGTTATATAGGGACTTTGGTGCACCATTTACCTATAATCGGAAGAAAATATATATGGGAGCTATATCTAAATTTGAACCAATTTCCATGAAACTTAACACACGTCATTCTAGAATTAATTCAGTACGACATACAAAATTTCGTGTAAATCGAAAGATATATAGGGTATTTGGTGCACCATTTACATAAAATCAGACGAAAATATATATGGGAGCTACATCTAAATATGAACCGATATTCACGGAACTAAGAACATTCTAGACTTAATTTTGTACGCTATGCCAAAATTCGAATGATTTTCAGGATTTGGTGTACCATTTACCTAAAATCGGACGAAAATATATATGGGAGCTATAGTACGTTTACATTTAATCGGATTTCGTTAACCCAGTGGGTTTTAATTGTCAATCCCTTTGCATATATGTCAAATAAATCCTCCTGAAGTAGGTTAACCCGGTAAAAAGTTCTAATGTATATGCCGTTCTACATCTAAATCTGAACAGATTTTTTCCCAATTTCAATAGGGTTCGTCCTTGGGCCAAATAAATGAGCTGTACAAAATCTCATTCAAATGGGATTACAAATGCGACCTGTACTTTGTTTACAATTTAACATCAAGAGACGGACGCACATTCATAAATCGACTCAGCAAGTGATTCAATGCATATTGGCAAAAGGAACCATTGGTCTGTTTCCGTACTATAACAGTACGGGAACACACCATATGTGTCCATGGCATAATTATAGTACGTTTACATTTAACCGGATTTCATTAACCCAGTGGATTTCAATTGTCAATTCCTTTGTATATATGCCAAATTAATGGTCTGTTCCCGTACTGCAAGAATCTACTACTTTTTACTACGATAACGAATTTTCCTTTATGATATCGAAGAAAATAGTAAAATAGAGTAGATTCTTGCTGTACGGGAACAGACCATAATCCTCATAAAGTAGGTTAACCCGGTAAAAAGTTCTAATGTATATGCCGTATTATACAAAGTAGTCTCATGTTATATATTTCCATTTTTTTTTTTCATGAATTTGCTTTTGACAACATTCAGCTTTCAAAATTTAAATGAAAATATCTTTCTTCGAATTGTACGCATATCATGTGTTCAGTGGCAAATTGGTGTCAACTGTCAAACCAAGTTCTACTAATACCCAGCTGTCAAATGTTGGCCTTTGTTTACGTTTTCATTATGGAAGTCAATTCTCAATATTGTATTTTGGCAGCATACTTGAGAAGCAGCAGATATCAAGCTGTTCTCCCTGGACGACCTTATTTATAGACCTGGTGTCAAACTAGCTCTTGGGTTTCGCTCTATTTTAATAAACTTTGGATTAACATAAAGTAACATTTGGTAACAATTGTTACCGACCATAAATCTTCTTCCACTCATAACTCCACAATTTCACAGATCTTGTTGCGGAGAACATCGCAGTTGAACTGCAAGAACGATACATTTTATAGGCACGGAACAGCTGTATATGATGTTATTTGCTGCGTGTTTTGCTGTTGAGGGCACTGCGGGTTGACTCGATTTCCTACGCGTAACAAATCTTCCTACAAAATTAACAACTTTATTAACGGTCGCTATTTAACGGAATTGGCTGTAATTTGATACTTTAAGTTCCCATTGGGTAGACATATCCCTACCAAAAATGATCTATATGGGTCCACTTTTTAGGATGTGTGGGCTGTCGGTAATTGGGGCATATGTTTTAATTGAATTGGCTCTAATTTTGTACTCGTTGGGCGCCAAATCTTCCTACCAACAATTTAGCATGGGATAATGAATAATTTTCCGCATTTTTTTTATTGAATTTATTTTTTGAACTTCCTAGGATGTTATTTATGTTTTAAATATATTAAATTAAATAAATTCTGCAGAATAAACATTTTTTAAGAGAAATTACTGAAATACTATTCAGACTTGCTCGATAGACATCTTTTATATCTTCGGATTTTCTTCTGACACGCCTGGGTGAGTTTTATCCACTAAATGATGGTCACCCTAATCTTTGTTGATGATCTGCAACGCAAGGCTTCGGGAACGATGTGGGAGGCTATCAATGTAGAGCATTACTGTAGAGATTTTCATTAATCGGATGACACTTGCAATATTACCCATCTTAAACTGCCATTGAAATTCCAAAAAGTGCAAGAATAAGTTCTTGCAACCGCAACAGAAAGAAAATAGACTCAAAAGAGCTAAAGAGTTGCTTCGCTTGGCCGAAAATGGTGAACTGCCGAATTTGGTTTTTCCGATGAGAAAACATTCGTTGTCCAGCAGTTTGTAAACAAATAAAATGTTCGTGTTTACTTGTCAAAGAGGTCAGCTGAAAATGTGCACTTCGCTTTCCGCTCGTATTAATCGACCGTGGCATTGGAATAAATTCCAAATATTATCGCGAAAATATTCTGGAGTGTGTATTAAAGCCTTGGACACGCAAACATTTTGGCCTTGGTTACAAAATGAGGTTCCTCGCTTCATTTCCAGCGCACAATGACCACCAAAATCTCCGGTTACCAATCCGTTGGACTATTGTGTCTGGAGTATTTTGGAAAGAAAGGCTGGCACAAAAAATATCAAAGCCGGGAACGGGCCAAAATACCGCAGAGAAACATTCGGGTAGCGTGTGACGGTTTCCTTTGAAGGCCATAATTCGTGCGAAAGGTGACCAATTCAAACAAATCTAAGCTTATTCTAAAATTTGATGCAATTTCCGACATTTTTTGCTTTCATTCAATAAAGTTTTAAAAAATGTAAAAATGATGGCGTTTGACTTTGTCGCGGTTTTTTTATCTCACCCTGTATATAATATGTCTTCCCTTTAACATTTTTTAGAGGCCTATCAAAATAGGCGTGGGGTTTTAAATAATATTTGGTTTGTTTCCGTGCTGTAAGAATTTATTAATTTTTACTACGATAACGAATTTTCCTTTGTCCTAATTTAGACTAGGCGAGTTTACTTGCGGCAAGTCTTTGTTTGTAGGAGAGGGGGCAAGGGGAATATTAATGGAAAAAAATTGCTCGTACTGACAATTTTCTGGCAATTCGTTTTGTGTATTTCGTATTTGTTAACATTTTATATATATTTAAATGTAAAAAACAAATAAAAAATATTTTGGAAACCGAATTGCCTTGTATAGACGCATAAAGCTAGTTCAAACGAGAACTATAAAAATTGACGCAAGTAAACTCGCCTAAAATAAATCAGATGTTGAAGAAAATAGTAAAATCTAGTAGATTCTTGCAGTACGGGAACAGACAATTTTTTTAAGACCTATCCAAAAAGGCGATTTTCTTTAATGGTACTTCTAAAGACTTATCTAAATAGGTGTGGTTTCTTTTTAAAATCAAAATAGGCGCGAATGATTTTTTACACGAATATTTTTCAAGATCTATAAAAAAATCAAAATACATTTTTACTCCACTCTGACTAGAAAACGTACCATATCTTAGCACACAACACAATTTGCCATCCCCATCGATACTACAACACAATACAACTGTGTAACATTTGACGTTTACAAGTGGGTGCAGAAAAACTAGAAAATTGTGCGTATATTTTACAGACGGAGTTTATTTTATAAAAATATGTAGAAAATTGTGCAAAAATCTTAATAAAATTAAGTGAAAAGTCAACTACAAACAACAAATTTCCAAAATTGAATAAAATACTCTACGAAAATATGAAATAAAGCCGTAAAAAAGCAAAACAAAATTGTTAAAATTAATGAATGTGAAGAAGAAAAAAATTGTCAGTGTGTGTGAATGTTTTCTCTCTGTCTCGCTCTCTTCGCAGATGAAATAGAGTAGAGTTCCCCCACCCCTTACGTTTGATTGATGTCAGTGGATTGTTATTATAATAAATCTTTACAAAAGTACCGCTATAAACAGAGAGTGTGAGGACACATTTGCAAAATATAAACAAACCACAACAAAGAGAGTATTGCGAGAGTGAGAGAAAATCATATGAAGCATAGAAGTACTGCTGCCAGTGGAATTGATTTGATTTCCAAAACTATTCTTGTTCATTAAAAAGGCAATTGAATCTATTAATGCATCAACATGTATGGCGAATGGGTATCATTGTCCGCACAAATAACCGCAAACAGTTGTGCGGCCCAAAGTTGCAGTGTTCTAAATAAATTTCCAGCCAGCTCGGGTCGTGAAGTGACTGTATCGGTGGTTAAACAATTGGCCACAAACTTGGGTATTACTCAGAATGCCGAACCAAGTCATTTGGTTAAAGATGAAGAGGTAAGGTGTTGTCATGAATATTAATTGAAGAAGTTATTGTATTTGTAATGGATTTTATTGTTGTAGATATGTATTATTTGATGGTTTTCATTCTTGGCTATTGTGGAGTGTTGTAAGGGAGGGTCTGTAATGGAAAAGTTGGCTATAACTCATGGTTTTTAAATTCATAGTAATAAGACATCGCAGTAGGGTTACAATAACTGTAATTAAGTCTATATCGGCATCAATTGAAAACAGTTGAAGTCCGTCTATACATAGACTTCAATATGACATGTTTGTCATCAAAACTTCAAACGGTTTAAAAATATTTCATTGCTGAATTTCAAAAATCGTAGGAAAATACAATGGTCCGATCGGTACTTTAGATGGTGCTTGACTTCTACAACAGCATACGTTAGAGGAATTCTGAAATTTTTACCATAGGTAGAGCTTGTCTCCCTGATCACGAAAATATATTACATTCATGGAGAAGTCCATACTTCCAGATATATGAACCTGTTAAGTCATATGCTCATAACATCGTCATTTATTGATCGATTATTGTAATATTGGCAGCTATTTAGAAAAGTTTTAAATTCCCGGCAGAAAGCCGTCTATATATAAAAGGAAAGTTTAATCGCGTAGACAAATTTTCCACCTGCCCACAGGAGAAAGAAATAATTTATACCATTATAATCAGAGCCTCAAGACTATTGTAAAGATTTCAAAACAATCCGCGTCCGGGCCTAAACTAATTTCTTCCGGTTCTCTTGTCCAATCACCTACAGAGGAATAAAGTCTCAACCGGTTGTTGGCTAACGATTTTTACAAATAGATACATACAAATTATATAATTGGAATACTAGCTTGAGTTCTACTGAAATCAGAACTAGACTAGGCTGCAAACATAGAAGGAAAATACTGAAATAATTATTTCAACTCGCAATTAAAGGCAAATACTTCTGCTGGTAAACGTCATACTGAAATAATTATTTCAACTCGCAATTAAAGGCAAATACTTCTGCTGGTGGTGCCTTTGTCAATGCAATTTTTGGGCGATGAATTTGAGGATTACGGAATGCCGGATGACTTGCCCGTAAACTGAACAATAATTGTTGCATAGCTGAAACACACAACAAAAACACATATCAGGACCAGAAATTTGCAGCGATGAGTACAACCTAGAACACCGTTCTCACCACGATCGGGTCGAAACGACCCGGATAAAGCTCGGTCAAGTATACTCAAGAACCATATCTTTTCCCCCAGGTGAGCAAACCATGTCAGTTGATTTGCTCAATATCCTATTAATAATGGCTTGCATCGAGCATAAACCGTGTCCCACTTCCAACGAGGTTCAGTGTGTCGTAACCGCATAACGTGCAATCTTGTCCAGGTGAAATTCAACCTAGGTGTCAAATAACTTTGTGGCGAGCTGCTGTCCCACAAACTCTCCGCATGCAGCTGGTCAACTTCTATCTTCCAGAAATGACGCTGCAACATTTGGTGTTGCTCGGTCTGCAACGAAATTATTAGGAGAAATACTACATCTGTCCGGTGCAACAGATGTAATAAATGGTCTCACATATGGCGCTGCACAAACTTCGGGCGCATAGAGAGTGGACAACACAATTTCAGGCATGGTCTCAACCAAAATCGACAGGCAGCGCCGACTTTGGTAAATATGTTAGAACTATCAAAAACTTTTGACACAGTGGACCAAGCGTTGGCTTGTTAATTATCTCCGCTATATGGAACCCGGCATTGGAAAGCCCACTAGGTGTACTTTCAGAAAATGCATATTTTATAAAAATCCATTTTGGATTTTTTTAAAAAAATTCATATTAGTAAAATTTGAAAAGTTATCATCGATGCCCATTGTGCGAAATCTAAAAATGTTACCGCACTATGGAACCCGGCATTTGAAAGCCCACTAGGTGTACTTTCAGAAAATGCATAATTCATAAAAATCCATTTTGGAAATTTTTTTAAATTAATTTTTTTTTAAAAAATTGAATAATTTTAAGGGATCAAAATTCAATGACCCACTGTGCGAAAACTAAAAATGTTACCGCTATATGGAACCCGGCATTGGAAAGCCCACTAGGTGTACTTTCAGAAAATGCATATTTTATAAAAATCCATTTTGGATTTTTTTAAAAAAATTCATATTAGTAAAATTTGAAAAGTTATCATCGATGCCCATTGTGCGAAATCTAAAAATGTTACCGCACTATGGAACCCGGCATTTGAAAGCCCACTAGGTGTACTTTCAGAAAATGCATAATTCATAAAAATCCATTTTGGAAATTTTTTTAAATTAATTTTTTTTTAAAAATTGAATAATTTTAAGGGATCAAAATTCAATGACCCACTGTGCGAAAACTAAAAATGTTACCGCTATATGGAACCCGGCATTGGAAAGCCCACTAGGTGTACTTTCAGAAAATGCATATTTTATAAAAATCCATTTTGGATTTTTTTAAAAATTCATATTAGTAAAATTTGAAAAGTTATCATCGATGCCCATTGTGCGAAATCTAAAAATGTTACCGCACTATGGAACCCGGCATTTGAAAGCCCACTAGGTGTACTTTCAGAAAATGCATAATTCATAAAAATCCATTTTGGAAATTTTTTTTAAATTAATTTTTTTTAAAAAATTGAATAATTTTAAGGGATCAAAATTCAATGACCCACTGTGCGAAAACTAAAAATGTTACCGCTATATGGAACCCGGCATTGGAAAGCCCACTAGGTGTACTTTCAGAAAATGCATATTTTATAAAAATCCATTTTGGATTTTTTTAAAAAAATTCATATTAGTAAAATTTGAAAAGTTATCATCGATGCCCATTGTGCGAAATCTAAAAATGTTACCGCTATATGGAACCCGGCATTTGAAAGCCCACTAGGTGTACTTTCAGAAAATGCATAATTCATAAAAATCCATTTTGGAAATTTTTTTAAATTATTTTTTTTTTTAAATTGAATAATTTTAAGGGATCAAAATTCAATGACCCACTGTGCGAAAACTAAAAATGTTACCGCTATATGGAACCCGGCATTGGAAAGCCCACTAGGTGTACTTTCAGAAAATGCATATTTTATAAAAATCCATTTTGGATTTTTTTAAAAAAATTCATATTAGTAAAATTTGAAAAGTTATCATCGATGCCCATTGTGCGAAATCTAAAAATGTTACCGCACTATGGAACCCGGCATTTGAAAGCCCACTAGGTGTACTTTCAGAAAATGCATAATTCATAAAAATCCATTTTGGAAATTTTTTTTAAATTAATTTTTTTTTAAAAAATTGAATAATTTTAAGGGATCAAAATTCAATGACCCACTGTGCGAAAACTAAAAATGTTACCGCTATATGGAACCCGGCATTGGAAAGCCCACTAGGTGTACTTTCAGAAAATGCATATTTTATAAAAATCCATTTTGGATTTTTTTAAAAAAATTCATATTAGTAAAATTTGAAAAGTTATCATCGATGCCCATTGTGCGAAATCTAAAAAATCTGGAAAAAATTTCCAAAATGGATTTTTATGAATTATGCATTTTCTGAAAGTACACCTAGTGGGCTTTCCAATGCCGGGTTCCATATAGCGGTAACATTTTTAGTTTTCGCACAGTGGGTCATTGAATTTTGATCCCTTAAAATTATTCAATTTTTTAAAAAAAATTAATTTAAAAAAATTTCCAAAATGGATTTTTATGAATTATGCATTTTCTGAAAGTACACCTAGTGGGCTTTCAAATGCCGGGTTCCATAGTGCGGTAACATTTTTAGATTTCGCACAATGGGCATCGATGATAACTTTTCAAATTTTACTAATATGAATTTTTTTAAAAAAATCCAAAATGGATTTTTATAAAATATGCATTTTCTGAAAGTACACCTAGTGGGCTTTCCAATGCCGGGTTCCATATAGCGGTAACATTTTTAGTTTTCGCACAGTGGGTCATTGAATTTTGATCCCTTAAAATTATTCAATTTTTTAAAAAAAATTAATTTAAAAAAATTTCCAAAATGGATTTTTATGAATTATGCATTTTCTGAAAGTACACCTAGTGGGCTTTCAAATGCCGGGTTCCATAGTGCGGTAACATTTTTAGATTTCGCACAATGGGCATCGATGATAACTTTTCAAATTTTACTAATATGAATTTTTTTAAAAAAATCCAAAATGGATTTTTATAAAATATGCATTTTCTGAAAGTACACCTAGTGGGCTTTCCAATGCCGGGTTCCATATAGCGGTAACATTTTTAGTTTTCGCACAGTGGGTCATTGAATTTTGATCCCTTAAAATTATTCAATTTTTTAAAAAAAAATTAATTTAAAAAAATTTCCAAAATGGATTTTTATGAATTATGCATTTTCTGAAAGTACACCTAGTGGGCTTTCAAATGCCGGGTTCCATAGTGCGGTAACATTTTTAGATTTCGCACAATGGGCATCGATGATAACTTTTCAAATTTTACTAATATGAATTTTTTTAAAAAAATCCAAAATGAATTTTTATAAAATATGCATTTTCTGAAAGTACACCTAGTGGGCTTTCCAATGCCGGGTTCCATATAGCGGTAACATTTTTAGATTTCGCACAATGGGCATCGATGATAACTTTTCAAATTTTATTAATATCTATTTTTATTCAATAAAACCATGATTAATTTTTTCAGTTAAAGCGGTTTTAAATAGCTTTTGGAATTGCCTTTCCGGGAGTACCAATATTTTGCCTGTTTTATTTATATTTATTGCTCAATTGGTCATTGAATTGTTATAAAAACGATTTTAACATCTGTTATACTGAACTGAAATCTGTTATACGTGTCTTTGCTAAATTTGGTGGATTGAGTCTTTGCTAGTTAAAATCGATTTTATCTTCACGCACATCATGTCGTTCGGAGTCGACAAACATGACGTAAGCGCACATGAAGTAAAGAGTGAGTTAGATATTTTTTTTTTTTTATTTTTTCATCTAGCCTAGGACCTTCTTTTCTATAGAAAAAATTTCGCAGGTCCCTTAGGACCATTTTTTCTACAGAAAAAAAAAAATCACAGTACCCTTGGAACCATAGCCGATGACCAAAGAAATCTGACAGTTCAACATCCCTAAGTACTGGGAGTAGTTTCTGATAATCTGCTCAATTTCACCAAGCACGCTGCTTATGTCAAAGGTAAAGTCCTCAGCAAAAATAAGGTCCTAAAAGCTCTGACAGATACCTCCTCCTGGGGAAAGGATAAAGAGACTCTCATCATGACGTACAAAGCCATTTGTCTCTCTGTACTGAGCTATGCCAGCCACGTTTGGACTTCATTCCTAAGTGACACCCAATGGCACAACCTTTAAACGATCCAGAATAGTGCTCGAGTCAGTACAGCAACATAATGTGTTGCTTGCCAGACAGTTCCTTCTGTCCTGCCATCTGTTAGAACAAAAACATAAAACAAAAGCACATATATTTTTTAGGGATGAGGTTTTCTAACTTACAGACATAGAGTCCCATTAGAAGATCATTAGGTATTCTCGGAGAACATCAATAGGTCTTATCATAGAAGTCCTTTAAGATCTTCTCATGTAAGACTATTAGGTCTTCTCAAAGAAGCCCATTATTTCTTCTCATAAAAGGTCACTAACTCATCTTGTAGAGAGTCACTAAGTACTTACATAGAAAATAAGATCACATAAAAAACGTAATTAGGTCTTAGAGTAAAATACCGTTAGTTTACAAAAATAGCGCTTGTGGTAGATGACCATTACAATTTCTAGAATTTACTCATATTTTAGATGGTTCTATTATCTCTTGTATTGTTTTTAAAATTCTTTCTAAATATTTTTTTTTTTATTCCAGGTCAATTGGTGTATGGATGTAATATGTTTTGGCCTCTCATTGCCACTGCAGGAGCATGAAACAATCAAAGATTGTGTCAACATCTATTGTGAATGGATGACTGCGTTGCATCCGCAACCTAAAATAAGTGTACCCAAACCAATATGTGAAGATGCTAATATGTATTGTCGTAAAATCATAAATCATTTTCATAATTTGTTTGTGCCTCGCCAGGGTGAAAGTAAGTATATTGACATTAGCAATTCTAAAACTCCATAGATACACTCTGTAATATAATTCCCCTGATGTAGCAACAGCTCGGCAAATAGTAATTGAGAACAAATTTTTTATATCATATAATCACAATATATCTCTCGTATATATAACACTTAACACTGTTTTTCCACTCATTTTCCTTTCAAGTCTTACCATTTATTTATCAAAAAGAGCTTGGTAGGTGTTGCAATGCTGCTAGTAAATCGTTTTTAATTTATTTTCAGTTTTCTCTTTTATAAAAAATATAAATAATTAATTGAATTATTTTTCATTAAATTTTAAAGGTGTTGATACAATGAGTCGTCAAGCGGTGTTGTGTCATCGTGTCCTGCGTACACTACAACAAACTGCACAAATATCCCAAACTATGGATAGAGAGACATGGGAATCATTGTTGCTCTTCCTCTTGGCAATAAATGAGACATTGCTGGCACCACCCACAATTAAAGATGATGTTGGCGATCAATTGTGTGAGAGGCTGTTGCAAGTCCTATTCGAAGTATGGTTATTGGCATGTGTACGTTGTTTCCCCTCACCATCGTTGTGGAAAACCCTACAAGAGTCGTGTGCAATGTGGCGACATCGTGTGGCTTTGGTCGACCAATGGAATCGTGTGAATATGGCATTAACAGCAAGGCTGTTGGAATTCACCTATGGTCCAGCATTTCCGGAATTGAAAATTTGTGAGTAATTCGTTATCTTTTCATAATTTAAAAAAATTAAAAAAATATGTTTATTATCTATTTCAGCTGACGAAGATGCCCAATTAATTCCCCTGGGAATGACCAATGATTGTGTGGCCCAAACATGGTATCGTTTCTTACGTACCATTGGTAATCCCATAGCATTATGTTCACCACACATTATAAGTAAATCATCACATTTTGTACAATGGGCTCTGACGCACGATAAAGGTGCCGAAACCTATCAACATCCCTGCCTGCAAGCACTTCCTTTGATATTCCTTAAAGCCATAAAGGGTATATCAAATCAAGTTGATGCTTTCTTAGGTAAGTTATTTTTTTCCAACATTTGTTTTCTTCCTTAGTTTCTACAAATTGTTTTGTTGTGGAAGGCGACAATTGAGTTTAATGTGTAATTTAGGGCAATTCGATTTTTTTAGAATGGTTTATGGTCTAGTTTGTAAATACATACATATATTTAATTAGTTGTTATTGTATAGTTTTCCAAATAATCTCGAGAAGTAAAAGAAAATTATATTTTTTACTGTAATTCGTATTTATAGTTATTTAGATTGTTAAGAGAATATTTTATTGTTAAGATTTTTTACAAGTTAAATTTTTGTTTTCTATTAAAAGGCAAAATTAAGGATGGAAGAGTTGTAAATCCATTTTGCTACACAACGCTTTTTGATGTCGATTTTGTGTGAAAGGATTTGAAACTATGATTCCTTAAATGACTTTTGATGCAATTTTGGACCATATTTTGACACATATTGGGCGGTATCTCAGCCATAACTTGGAGGAAGTTGTATCTGCATAAACATGGTCTTTCTTGTAGACAAAAAAGAAAGTCGAATAATGGCAAATCGCATTTTTGTTAATATCAGACGAAATAAAAGCATAGTTTGACATATAACGAGTTCCAGTCTCATATTCTTGAAACCACGAAATGGATAACACCCTGTATATCTGGCCCAATCTACAGATTAAGAAATGTGACTATTTCGGACCCATAGAAATGGACTTATACTCACTACTACAGCACCGTTCCGAACACAAAACTATCATGTCTGTCTCGGTAGCTGAAATTCTTCAGTTGTGATTTTTCTTCAGTATTTTCCATCCTTATAGATGAGTAGGAACCACATTGAAGTTACCACCAAGCGCAGAATCTACAACCCTTCCTTGATCCCTGTCATAACCATAGATCAGCTTTCAGTTTTCGGTTTTGATTTGATCCTAAGGGATCAATGAATTTTTTCGATATTTTCTATTGAAAAAATGGTTTTAGGGGACCAATGAATTTTTTTCTATAAGAAAAAATGATCCTAAGGCAACAACGATATTTTTCCTCTAGAAAAAAATGGTCCTAAGGAACTACGATTTTTTTTCTATAGAACAAGGTGGTTCTAGGGGACTAACGATT
This sequence comes from Musca vetustissima, assembly GCF_032173495.1. Taxonomy (NCBI): domain Eukaryota; kingdom Metazoa; phylum Arthropoda; class Insecta; order Diptera; family Muscidae; genus Musca; species Musca vetustissima. The sequence continues at coordinate 12,994 of NW_026876183.1, forward strand.
TTTTTTTTGTTTTTTTCGGTTTTTTTTATAGAAAAAAGTGGTCCTGAAGGACTAAGCACGGAATCTTGTCGAAAGTCTAAAACCTTTCCTTGATCCCTGTCTGAAACCTAATTCAGTTTTCATGCTTCGGTTTTGATTTGATTTTTCTATAAAAAATGGTCATAAGGGAACAAAGATTTTTTTATAAAAAAAATGGTCCTAGGGACCAATCGTCCTGGAGGACCAATGAATTTTTTTTAGGAAAAAAAATCATCCTGAGGAACCAACGAATTTTTTCATAGGAAAAAATGCTATTTTTTCTGTAGAACAAATGGAAATTTGTTCTTTTGAAAAAAATATCTTATGGATACTACCTATGTAATAGCTGAGAGGGGGTTTAACAGAAGCATCAACTTCTGTTAAACTAGGTACTAGGATAATCTTAATGAAGGATAATCTTAATGAAGCCTTAAAAATCTCCTTTATGACGTTAAAGACCTCTGGCGCTGCATTCTGCAGCATCGTGGTTATTATGTCGTCTGGCCCAGAAGATTTGAAAGGATGAAAGGTGTTTATCGCCCATACCAGTTTTGTCTATCACTTCCCCTCGCGCTGTTTACAAAAGTAGCTTAAAAAAATATTCTTTGAAAAATCCACCCTTTCTTTAGGCCTTTTTTATAAAAGCCGCGCCTTTTTTAGGCTATGAAAAATCAACGCATCTTATAGACTTTGAAAAAATATATTTTAGGCTCTGAAAAAATAAAGCAACAACATATTTAGCTCTTGAAAAAATTTCTTTGCAAAATCCACGCCTCTTATAACCCCTGAAAAAATTCTTTGCACCTATATTGGTAAGTTTCTACCAGTAGATATTTTATTCTTTGGTACCAAAGTAACAAATTAGAGACACTTGGGAAAGTAAATGCGGCTAGAATATTCCTAATATTGGGGGGATTTTAACCTCTGAAATTGCTCCTAGGATGTAGCAAACTACCTAAAATTTTCGGCGTGGAATTATTTCGGAAGTCCTTTCTTATGCCGATATTACTCCGTCGAGGTTTGACATATGCATTGCGGATTTAAATTGTATGTTCTGAATGTTGAATCTGAATTTAAGACAATTTCCCTAATTTAGCCCAAAGCCACAATATTGGGATATGAATGGTTCTTTTTAATTCACCTCAAAATCAATAACCTTTCTTAATTTTGCCTTTTATGCTATTGGGTAGGTACAATATATGCGTATTTTTATCTAATGGTATAACATTAAATATACGTTTTTTTCATCATCTCTCTATATCACTTCTTTTTCCCCTTCTTTACTATTTATCTTGCACCTTTTTCATTTTCCTAAACAAAACTTTATATTACACCCAAAACTATACCGAAATTCCTTTAAAAAAAACCCCGTCTTACCAACAACAAACCAAACCAAAAAACCTAGGTATTTATGTAGCGCCACAACGTTCAGGCGATGATGGCATTACAAATCTAATGGATATACGTTCTGCATTAAATGAAGCCACAGCTACGAGCAGTGGTGGTAATAACACCACCGGTGGTGGTAATCATCACCAACATCATCACCATCATAGTTTTTTTCATCATCATGGCAGTATAAGTATACATTTGAATAGCGGTAGCAATAGCTCTGCTACAAATCAACAAAATACAAATAATAATTCGGCGGCGAATTCGAATCAACATCATCAGCAACAGCAACAACATTCGTCGACACAATCACATTTACACAATTTCATAAGTGGTCCAGCTAGTTCGGCTCTAAATGCTTTAATGGGTCATCATTATCATAATCATGGTACAGCTGCTGCTGCTGCTATGAATAACAACAACAATAATAATAACAGCAACAACAACAGCAGCAGTAACAATAATGTACAACCATCTGCCCTGACCTTGAGTACGGCATTGGCCGCTAATGTTGCCCAAACTAATTCATCTATACCACCGGCTAGTGGTAGTCAATCGGCTGGAGTATTGGGCTCGATATCATTTGGTTTACCCTCGGCCAGTAGTGGTCATGATCAACAGCAACAACAACATCAACAGCAGTATCATTATCATCAGCAACACAATTTGCCACATTCACCAACACCACCGCTACAAAGGCGTTTGGCAAAAAGTTTTAGTGTTGCTCCGAATTTGACACAACAAAAGGGTGCGCTAACTAACTAAATCTAAATCAATATTTATTGGCCAAATACAATTTGTTTTAATACACAATTTTTTCAACACTACAACTATTACAATTATTTTTAAATGTTCATAATTCACATATTGTGTTTTCTTACTGTCTCGCATTGCATTTTTTTCGTTGTTTTTTTTCTCTCATTTTGTTAATAATAATTTTATGTGTTCTACACCTGTTATGCTTTAAAATAGAATCATTTTTTATGTACTCTACACCACTAGATGGTACAAGAAATTAAATATAGAATGACTTACAATAAGACGTCATATCTGCCAAACAATTGACATCTTGTCATATAAGACGCCTATAGTTCTCATCATTACTTTACATGGCTCTAGGCCGTGCAATTATTGGCTTTGTTTTGAGGTTTTGGATCCGCATTCCTCTAGCTATTCAATAACTCCTTTATCGTAGTAAATCTGATGAATTTTGTCGACTGTGCCCACATTGAACAAGCTTGTCATCTTGATCATTCTCATGAGGATTGTATATCCTGCAACCAGCAAAGACTAATGAATTTTGAAGTTGTTGAAGTTTGGCACTTTGTGCTCTTATTGTGTACTAAATCTCCACACTAAACGTATCAATATCGGCCATCTTTTTCGGGTAGCCTCCATATAACGGTACTTCAAACTTTGTTGTTGTTGTAGAAGTTTATATGGATATAGTTTTCATGTTTAAATTCGGCGAGCTCCGAGGACGGCATTCAATCTGTATGCGTTCAGCGCTGCAGCTACTGCATCAGTAGGCCAACTCATGAAGATGGTCCACTGGTGTCGTGAGGGGGCAACCTGTCGCAGTTTCAGCCGGCGTTCTGACAGGTTTGAATAATTTTCCATTGCGTATCACTAATGTTCACAGACGAGTATGTTTATACTGTCGAATGTGACCGCGAGTAATTTGGGGTAGTTGGTGGTCGGAATTGTACGCAAATTCAAAGGCATTCTCATCTCCGCAGTCCATGTGGTGAATAATGTGGCTGATGACTTCGTGGCGGATATTTTCATACCTCGCCTTAAAGAAGGCTGCTAATTCGACGAGAGAGGCGTTTAACCTCACACATATGTCCTCAACAATGGGACCCGACGCCATGATCGTACAATCATCTGAATATGTCAATTCAATTCAAACGAGAACCTAGCCCAAAGGGCCATGAGCGATTCCAAAAACTTTTTTACATGGACTACACTAAAAGCTTAACCCTTTCAGTGTTTTTGTCGAATATATTCGACATTTAAAATTACTCTCTTCCTTTGCAATTTTTCGGTTATCCTTTGTACCGTTACAATTGATGTCTTTGTTTTTGCTGAAAGACAGACAAAACTGTCCGAGGGTTAAAATAAGAATTGCTTTTTTTTCTAAACTCTGCGCCTTCATATGATTTTAAGTACAAAATTTTAGATTTTTATTAAAATTCATCATATCATAAACAACAACGATTCTATGCCGTCCGGAGGGCGTGGAATACCAGAAAGGCTTCGGGAACGACGTAGGTGGCTATCGACAAGTTGAGGACGATGATCAAGTACTCGACTCCGGGCTCGTCCAGCTGCTTCAGCATATACATGGGTATTCCGTCAGGGCCCGACGCTTTGGATGACCTCGCGTTACACATGCAACATCGCCCATTGTGAACTGTGGTGGTACATCCTCGGCTGGAAGAGATCTTATACGACGAAGTACTCTTCTCTTCGCCCTGTCGCTCTCGGATACTCGACAAACTGTCGGTTAAAATAACTCGCGCATCTCTTCGTATCAGTCACACTTTCGTCGTAAAATGTGATCATCCTTCATACCAGTTTACTTACTTCGGTACCAATGTTGGAACTCTTCAGGTTCTCCAACCATTTATTCCTCTTATGCTCCGCGACTAATCTTCTGACCTCCAACGTAAGTTCCCTGGCCCTGGGATCTGCTGGGTTAGATCGACGAAGCTCATCACGCTCATTTGCTAAACCAACTGCTTCTGCTGGGAAATTGGCTCTCATTTCGTGTATTCGACCAGCAGGTATAAATGCCTCGGAATTTCCTTTCTGCTGCCAGAAGGAATGGAATGTTGTCTGAAGCGCTGGTTGGTGAACTCACTGAATCCTTGCAAGTTGGCTTTCCTATGGCTAAGGAATGTGCGGCGTTCAGAGATGATGAAATCGGTATCGGAACCAAAAATTTATTTGGTGCTTTTTGCTCGTTTTTCGACCGAATTCGCTGCAATTCAGCACATTGGAGTTTTATTAGGTACAAAATCTCTCCGGATATCTTCCAAAATTTCGGTATTTTAATGTTTTGAAAGCATTTTTGTTACCGAATTTGCTGTAATAACCCTATTGAAATTGGGAAAATCGATTCAGATTTACATATAGTTCCCATATATATTTTCGACCGATTTTAGGTAAATGGTGCACCAAAGACCCAAAATTAGTCCGATTGACTCAAAAATTTACACAGGGTACTGAATTAGGTCCAGATTGATGTATGTGAAATTTTGTTAAAATCGGTTCAGATTTAGTATAGCTCCCATATATAGTTTCGTCCGATTTTATGTGAATGATGCACCAAACTCACAATAGTTGTCCGATTGACACAAAATTTTGCACAGCATACTGAATTAGGTCCAGATTTGTTGAAATCGGTTCAGATTTAGATGTAGCTCCCATATACAGTATCGTCCGATTTTGAGTAAATGGTGCACCAAAAACCCAAAGTTAGACCGATTGGCACAGAATTTTGCGCAGAAATCGGTTCAGATTTGGATATAGTTTCCATATATATATATATATATATATTTGTCAGATTTTAAGTAAACGATGCACCAAGGACCCAAAATATGACCAATAGGAATAAAACGTACTAAAATTAGTATACCCTAACTTGTGACATATTTAGATATAGCATCCATATATATATATATATATATGGTCCAAAAATGGCCAAAATTTCAAAACTTGTTAATTCAATATCAAGTTATTTTAATGTCTGATTTGAGCATTAAAAAACCATCGGTCCACTCGTTCTGGTATTTCTCGCACAAATGGTCAACATTTTAACAATATGTAATTGTAATTCGAAGCGAATTAAATAACCAATTTGGTCAATTCGGAATATTTCACGAAACCTACTTTAATCCGAAAATTGGATCTATTGGGCAACATCTTCTGGTATCTCACCACAGGTGGTATATGTTTCTATACCTTATATAGCGAATAATAACCTGTGTGTAATTTAGTAGACCTACACAGAACATAGGCTGAGGGTTGCTGACTTTTATTATGATGCAACAACGACGTCTTGTGAAATTATATAAGCAAATAATCAATCAATCAATATAATAAAATAAGTAATTTAAGAATAAGTTAAAATAGTGGTGTAGGGTATTATTACCTGGTCGACTGGTACGTCGACTATAGCAGCATTGTCTATAATTGTTCCTCAATAATAATAATTTACTCATTTATTATTTTCTTTAATATTTTCTGTGTGTTCCTTTTTTAGAGCTTTACACTTTCTTTTACTGTTAATAATCTGACAACGTATTTGTTACTCGATAAGTGAATGAATATTATTTTCAATTACCATTTATTTGTATTCACACTGCTATCACCATTGTTACTTTTTATTATATTTATCAATATTTTTGTCTCTCCTGTTTTATCTTCTTCTTTGTAATATTTTGACGCCCCACAATTGATTGTAGTTGATGTTTTGTTTTTTGTTATTATCGTTATATTTATATATTTTTTAACATAGCATCAATTTTTGTTTTTTTGGAATAATATGCACACAGTATTATTTTGTTCGTTTTAATAACAACAACGCGGAGTGTTTGAGTGAGAGAAGAAGGTAAACGTAATTATTTTCAATTATTATTTTTATTGTTCCCAATTTTAATGAATCAGTGAAGTAACAACATGTCACGCTTCAATATTCACCGCAAAAAAACAAATTCAAAGTGAAATTTTTTTCC
>NW_026876184.1:0-18746 GCF_032173495.1 Musca vetustissima
TTCACTTTGCCAGGACGATAATAAAACATCATCGTCACTATGTCCGCCAGGCAGATCAACATCTTCATCGTAGTTATTGTTTTTGTTGTAGTTGTTGCTTTCAGTCGGACTAAATATGTGGGAACCCAAAGCTTTAAGTATTATGGGACTAGTCTTGATGAGTTCAACCAAACTTTTGTGCTCACAATCCGAAGTACTTTTTTCTGGAAACTTTTGTTGTTGTTGTTGATAATTATGGTGTTCATGTAGTTGTTGTTGCTGCTGCAGCAACTGTTGTGGAAGATTGTGATTTTGATGATGCTGATGTTGCTGTTGGTACTGCTCCGACTGTTGTCTTCTTAATCTAGTTATGGGTGTTGCCCCTATACCGTGTCCTTCAAACAACAGCAGTATTGTAACAAGTAGGCAGGTCAGGACATTCTTCAGACTTTTTGGTGACTGTTGGTGTTTTCGATTACTCATTCGTTGTTTGTGTTCGAAAAACATGGTATTCTGTTTCTTTTAGTTCTTGTTTTTGTTCTAATCATTGAAGATGCAGGAGAGCATGCCACTTTTCAATTCAGTTTTGTTCAGTTGAGTTCGTCTTCAGCTTCTTGGTGTTCTCTATTCTCGAGTACATTAACAAATCTAGGAGCAGCAATTAATTTTGACGTTAGAACCACTTAAGATGGGACATTTCATGTTTGCTGTGCACTTGCTTGGCTTCATTTATCTTTGTTCTGTTTTTTCGTGTGAATTTAGTTGTTATTTGATGACGACAATGATGATGCTGATGATGGCCTCTGTGTTATTTGAACATTAAAAGATTTGCAAAAAATTATTGTTCTCCAGAGAGCATTGTTGGCAAAACATTTCATTGTTCGTTTGCCTTCGTAAAATTTTTGTGTGTTAAGAGAGTCACGTAAGGACATGAAAATGGTATTTTATTGTATTTCAGTTGTTGTCGTTGTTGTTGTTTCCTTTGTTCTTGACAACTATGTTAGATGTACGTGTTTTTTCGTTTCTAAGCACCATGGCGGACTGACCGACTGGCTGTCTGAAATTTTTCATAATAAAAGGAAATAATTAATTAGAATAATTAAGCTGTATAAAGGCGATTACTAATCAGCTTTAATTATGAAGGTCGGACATTAATAATAATGTGAGCTAAGACAAAAAAAGAGAATGATAAACATTTTTTGGGCGTCATATTTTCAATGATAATGAGAAATATAATTTGCTAATAAAACCTATTCATCAGCTAAATTATATTTCCTGGTATATTTTTAAAAAGGAAGTTCCTAGCTGGCAATTTTTTCACGAAAAGTTCATTAATGGTCTTTAAGGTGATTAATCAGACGCAATAAAGTCTTTGTGTCATTTCATTGGCGAACTCAGGGAACATCATGAAAAATTTGTGATAGATTCCCCTGGACTTAACATTCTACATACATACATGTATTAGCATGAGAACTCGATCCTGTGTAAATTTCTAATCAAGTTTAACTTAAACCAGTAGGGAAAGTAGTAAAGTCGGACGGGACCGACTATAGATATCCTTCGCAACATTGGGTATATTCAACAGATGCATTCTAACAGATGTCGCATTTTCGAAGGACCGTTGACATGAAATTGGATGATCTAAAATATGTGATCTATATCTAAATATAAAACGACTTAGATCAATCCATAAGCATGTCATTCTGTAACCTATTCTAAACTCTTCATTTGGATAGATAGAGAATGAGACATAATTACGTAAACCGATTTAATATTTAATCTTCTCTGCCAATCTACCTAACATTTGGTCTTTGGCGAACTACTAACATAAAATCGGACGAAACTATATATGGGAGCTATATCTGAACAGATTTCAATGAAACTTTCCTCACGTTATAATAACTTCAGTACGTTTTACAAATGTGTGTCAATCGATTAAACTTTGGATCATTGTTGCACCATTTACTTAAAATCGGACGAAACTATATTTGGGAGCTATATTTAAATCTGATCCGATTTCAACAAAAATTTGCATACGTCAATCTGGACCCAATTCAATACGCTGTGCAAAATTGTTTGGTAATCGGCCTATATATGGGAGTTATCTAAATCTTAGCCGATTGCAGCGAAAATTGTCACAGATTTCAGTACGTTGTCCTTGGTGCATCACATACATAAAATCGGAGAAAAATATATATATGAGCTGTATCCAAATCTGAACCGATTTTCACGAAGCTTAACACATATCATTCTAGACTTCAATCAGTACGCTATGCCAAAATGTCGTCCAAATCGAAAGATATACAGGGACTTTAGAACACGATTTACATTAAATCGTTCTAGGGTTTATTCAGTACGCTATGCGAAATTTCGTTCAAATCGAATGATATACAGGGGCTTTAGTACACAATTTATATGCTTTGAAATGATGTGCATCGGACTTATGTAGATTTATATAAATTCGTCTATGACAGATATGGAGAATTATAAAATAAAAAAAACAATAATAAATATACCAAGAATAATAACAATTAAAGATTAGGGACATGGACTAACTAACAACGCCGTCGCACACACACATACATGCATTCCCATTGTAATGATGAATGGAAGTATTTTCTTTTTTAAAGCAATGGATTGCAAATAGTTCCTCTTCACATAAGCTTCTTATTTTTTACTACTTTCATTTTACCTTCAATTCAAAAATATCCACTTGAGAATATCTATGTGTGTTTTGTAATATGGCATGGTAGTAGTTTTGTAATATGGCATTGTTAACATCCGTATACGGATATCCTTATGGAAGAGATTATTTCATTCATCTCTCGAGAAAGAAAGGTTTATTATTTCGAAAATGTTTAAAAACCGAGAAAGTTCATTTTATGTGTGCTGCTGCTTTTGCTGCTGCTGCCACCGCTAGCAATTGGGCTCAAAAGAAAAGGAAATGGAGCGGCACACTTTTCTTGTCAGTTAATCCCCTAACAAATTGGGTAATATCCCAATGCGGTATTTTCTCTTCTAACAGAAATAATGGCATCATTTGCACAAACGAATGCCTTAAATCTCTGTCATTCATTTGCTATTCCCATAAGCATCTCGTACATGTATACAAGAGACTGACATGTGTTTGTGTGTCCGTATGTGAAAATGCTAAAGAGTGAAAGTAGAAAGGCCGCCGTGGGATTTTTAAAATATTTGGTGTTGTTTTTGCAACCTTAGAAAAGGTAGAGTTGCTAATTTAGCATGGAACCAAAAATGTTTGGTGTCGTACATATATGTATGTTTGTGAATATCACTTCATGGCGTATAGCTGTATTTAGCAATTTCGAATCACCACATGTTTTCATTGAAGGCATGTTTTTCATTATACCCTTCACCACACTGTGGTATAGGGTATTATGTCTTTGTGCATATGTTTCTAACAGGCAAAATTAGACGAAACTATATATGGGAGCTATATCTAAATCTGAACCGATTTTCTCCAATCTCGTCCTTGTGCCAAATAAGTGATATGTGCCAAATTTCATCCAAATCGGATTATAAATGCGACCTTTACTTTGTTCACAAAAATACATGGACGGACATCCATAAATCGAATCAGAAAGTGATTCTATTTCTATTCTCAAAAGGAACAATGGGTCTATCTCGATTCCTTTCGCCTGTTACAACCATATGCACAAAGACATAATACCCGGTACCACAGTGTGGTGAAGGGTATAACAAGAAATTTCGGGAGGCCAATTTCAGTAGAAAATTCAATGAGAACCCAAAAATATTAAATTATATCAATTTCGATTAAAACTGCGTCCGAAATTTCTAATATACAGAATAGTAGAGTTTAGAGGATGTAAAATGTTTGATAGGTTTTAAATGTTACGCTTGCCCCAAATTCCACGTTTATAGAAGGAAACCATTCTTAATTTCAAGTTTAGGCTATTTATTAGGGCAAACAATGGGGATTCTGTCAGAATTTTGGTATGGGTGCTACCAGTAAACGTGGACCTATATACATAAATTTTTGCATGGAAATTTGGTATCCAAGAAGAACACTCTGTGCCAAATTACAGCCAATTTGGTTGTAAAATGTGTCTAATAGAAAAAAAAATACCTTAAATCGGGAGATACGGTTATATGGGGGCTATATCAAAACTTGGACCCATTTTGGTTTTCTAAATTAGCTTTGACATTAAAAACATGTATGCAAAATTTTGGCCGCCTATGCCAAGTGGTTCGGCAGTTAATGAGTTTATAACCAATTTTTGGGTAAAAACTCGGGTATTTACCCAAGTATTTACCCACGTCTTTAATGTGTCGTAAAACTATCCATTCTAAATCGATTTGATAACAGAAACCCGGAAATAGGGTGTAAGATGTTGTATTTCCTATTCAATATAGTAAATACCCACAAATGGTCAATTCAAAGAGTCAATTTGAAAAGAGTCAAGCCTTTTGCTTCTACATTGAAAACCCTAAAAGTTTCCTTCAATTAAAATGAAACCATAATATGAGCAATTTCACAACATTGAGAAGTCAAGAAAAGATTTCAAATAGTTGTGAACAATTTGTTTTAAACCTTTGTTATTTAAAGTTTTGTATTTTCATTTTTGCATGTTAACTTTAAATGTACATACATACAACATTTATTTGATGTTTATTAACGAAGTTTTCCTATTTTTCCACATTTTCCGGCTTTTTGTATTTTATCACAAATAACCCATACCGTCGCATCCTTATCAACAAGTACACAGAGACACAGCATACACACAGGCAGACCAATACACAAACACACTCACTCGAACGAACGAATCAAAAATGAACGAACTTCTCGGGCAGAAGGTTGCCAGGAAACATAAAACGACTTTTGTACGGAGCCATGATATTTGTCCTTTGTCTCCTTTGCCGTTTAATTAATTGTGGCTGAGCGAGCAAACAATTTAATGTTCTTTTAATTGGTTCGGGATGTGTGTTACCACCAAAATATTCGAGAATTTTATTTTTCCTCTGTTTTCTCGATGCTTGCTGCCTGTATTTCTCTGTCTCGTTTTTGTTGTAAAAGTTTTCCTTTGAAATGTGGAAACTTTGCTCGGCGTTTATGTGAAAATTCTACATCACAAGAGGTGAGAGATGCATGCCAATGAGAAAGCAAATTTTGATGATAATTATTACGACAGTTTAGGAAAATTTCAAAATAACATATTTATATAAAGTTTTCTGACAATATCCATCCATGTTTGTTTGTATCAACTTTTGTGAAGATATATCGGAGAGCATTTACGCATGAATGTGTTTGTAAAATAAATTACAAAGTGAAAAAGTGAAAATCTTCAGCCGAGCCGAGCCGGAAATATGGAGGTTTTATGGAGAATATACAAAAAAAAAAATTATAGGGCCCATATTAAATATACATACAATAACTTATTTTTGACACTAGGTAGGGGATACTGAGATATATTTTTTTAGAACTCTAAATCTCAGTACTTATTCAACAGGTATAAAATCTTTATGACTGGTTATTGTCATCTGATACTTAATTATAAAAACTAGTACCAAAAACATATAATAAATTTGTATTCTTTAAATTTACAGTTTTGTAAAAAAGTCAAATTCGCCGAATGTGCCCCTTTGATATTCGATACCTATAAATCGGAGCTAGTGATGTACAGTGATAGCTTCATATGAAAAACGCGATTGCCGAATGTGCCCCGTTGCCGAAGGTGCCCAGTCTCCCCTACTAGTAATACCAAATTACAATTAGGATATGATACCCAACATCACTATGGACATATAAGAGCTGATTTTGTATCTATTATCTTTCTGACATCACTTCACGTACTTTTCAAAAGCTACTAATGCGTCCAAATAAGTCACAGTTTGGTGCAGTTCACTATTGGCCAGGAATCCAATTTTTGTCCAAAAGTTAATTTCATGTAGAGCCGATAAATGGTAATATATTTGAAATCTGGGGACTTTGAGCTTTCACTAGTAAATTCTTATTACATTGTGGGTCACTGTTTACAAATGACATTAGGTCAAAGTCAACATTTCATATTTTTATGAATATAATTTATATTTGAAAAATGTTATTTAACATTGACATGCGTCAAAATATTAAGATGAAACGACGGTCAATTAAACAGAAGGTATTATAAAGGAAGTAGAAATTATAAGCAATTTAAAGATAATAATACAACATTACGCACATAAAACTCACAAATTTAATTTTTTTTCCAATAAATTTGAGATTCAGAACCTAGTGTCAAGCAATCAACGCCTTGATATGTTGTCTGTCCAGAATTGTGCGACCGTTCATAACTTAAAACCAGTACGGGAAGTAGTAAAGTCGGACGGGCCGACTATATGATACCCTTCACCACTTTGTATATATACAATAGATGAATCCTAACAGACGTCGCATTTTTAAAGGACTAGCAAAAGGAAATTGGATCCATAAACATGTCATTCTGCAACCTATACTAATTTTTCCATTTGGTCAGATATAGAAGCTATACCTAAATCTGAACCGATTTCAGGAAATTTAACACACAAATCGAATGATATTAAGGGACTTTGATAAACCATTTACCTTAAATTGAACGAAAGTATATATGGGAGCTATATCTAAATCTGAACCGATTTTCAAGAAACTTAAAACACATTATTCTAGACCTAATTCATTACGCTGTGCCAAATTTCGTGCAAATCGAATGATATATAGGAACTTTGGTGCACCATTTACGTTAAATCGGACGAAAATATATGTGGGAGCTATATCTAAATCTGAACCGATTTTCAGGAAACTTAACACACATTATTCTAGATCTAATTCATTACGCTATCCCAAATTTCGTGCAAATCGAAAGATATATAGGGACTTTGGTCCACCATTTACGTTAAATCGGACGAAACTATATATGGGAGCTATATCTAAATCTGAACCGATTTTCACGAAACTTAGCACACATCATTCTGCACTTAATATATAACGCTATCCCAAATTTCATGCAAATCGAAAGATATAGGGACTTTGGTGCACCATTTACGTTAAATCGGACGAAACTATATATGGGAGCTATATCTAAATCTGAACCGATTTTTACAACTTAACACGCATCATTCTATACTTCACTCATTACGCTATGCCAAATTTCGAGCAAATCGAAAGATATATAGGGACTTTGGTGCACCATTTACATAAAATAGGACGAAACTATATATGGAAGCTATATCTAAATCTGAACCGATTTTCATGAAACTCAGCACATATCATTCTAGGCCTAATTCATTACGCTGTGCCAAATTTCGTGCAAATCGAAACATATATAGGGACTTTGGTGCACCATTTACATTAAATCGTAGGAAAATATATATGGGAGCTATATCTAAATCTGAACCGATTTTTCCCAATTTCAGTAGGGTTCGTCCTTGGGCCAAATAAGTTACCTATGCCAAATGTCATCCAAATCCGATCACAAATGCGACCTGTACTTTGTTTACAAAAATACATGGACGGACAGACGGACGGACAGACGGACATGCGTAAAAAGGTACCATGTGTCTTTCTCGTTTCCTTTTGCCTGTTACAAACATATTCACAAAGACATAATACCCTGTACCACAGTGGGGTGAAGGATATAAATAGTCGTTAAATTTTGCCTTAAAATAATTAATAAAATAATAAAAATTGTCTTTTACTTACATATTATGCTAACGATAAAATAATAGCCTCACCTTCAACTAAATTAGCTGTAATTCGGGTCGCATTGTGTACCACATATTTGTACACAAATTTTCAACTTTGCTCTTCTATTTAGTATAGCCCCCATATAACGATACCCCCCTAATGTCGTTTTTTGGAAATTTTGTCCGCGATTTTCAACCCAATTGGCTTTTATTTAGTATTTTAAACTCTGGGTGTGAAATGTTCGTACCAAAAACTATCAATATTGACTTAGGTTTCGGGGCAGGCCCTATAGAAAAGCACCACTCATTATTTGGTAGCCTAGGGATTCTGAGCACGTCTTTCAACCAAATATAACTAAAATTTAGTTAAGGTATGCCATAGTTTTAAGACCATAATACATAAAAATACGATTTCTCATTGTAAATTCTACAAAGAAATGAAATATTTAGTTTTTCTTATATTTGTTCCGTCATGGATTCGTTTTATGTGATATTTAAAATCTGATTTCACATTTGCAATTAGTGGTCATAGCTCTACAAAAAGTGGTCAAAAATAATTAAATTATTTAATTTTTAAAAAACTGACCGCCGTTTTTGATCCACTCTTTTGAGTTTTTAATTTTTTCTTGCAGAATCGTAATCTGCGTCCTCGAAACCCTTATATGTGATATTTATTTCATAAGCCCACTGCTCTAATTATGGCCAAATATGGGATCTCTGGCCCATAGTGCGGTTTATGGGTGTAAATACCAAAATAATAAATTTCAGTGAAATCCGTTGAATAATTGGGTACATTTGAAAAAGTGGGGTAATATCCATCATTGTTCCTAAGGAAATTTCATACAGAATGAAAATTCAAAATAACTAAATTACTTCAATTCGGTTGAAAATGTTGCCAAATCCCACCTTAATACCGAAATGTGGGGGAGCGCTTATATGGGGTCTACTTAAATGTGAACTAATGTTGGTAATCTTTAATTGGGAGATTGATAATCCACCGTTTGTAATTCAATTAAAAGCGTACGTATATTTTGGCGATCTATCTCAATTCATTGTGGTGTGGTACAATCCTACTCTGTCAACCATTTTCTTTCACAATCCCATATCTTTAGATTTTGTACATAATATTTGAATTATAGAACGAGGTTAGTTGGTTTTAATATGAGAACAGCAATTCACAAATATAAACGTCGTCTTAATAATGATATTTTATGTTCCTAATGGTATTGTGATTAGAGCGATTATGTTTGCATTTGCAGTTAGTGAGACTGAATGATATAACAGACAACCACACCAGAATTAATCAACAATATTGCATTCGAAGGCAGAAAAATAATTTGCTACTTTACAACTTGCCTAGTAGTTATATGAAATGCAATATCTGAACATATGTGGGCCGTGTCAAAACGTGGACGGCGAGGTCTACCAGGGGTTTTTATATCTTTCACCACACAGAGTATTATGTCTCTGTGCATATGTTTGTAACAGGCAAAAGAAAATGAGATGGACCCATAGTTCCTTTTGAGAATATGCATAGAATCACTATCTGAATCGATTTAAGCATATCCGTCCGTCCGTCTGTCTGTCTGTTGGTGTTAAATTTTAAACAAAGTACAGGTCGTATTTATAATCGGAAATGGATGAAATTTGGCACAGCTCATTTATTTGGCCCAAGGACGAACCCTATTGAAATTGGAAAAAATCGCTACAGATTTGGATATAGCTCCCATATATATCTTCGTCCGAATGGTGCACCAAAGTCCCTATAAATCATTCGATTTGCACGAAATTTGGCATAGCGTACTGAATTGAGTCTGGAATGATGTCTGCTGTGTTTCGTAAAATTGGTTCAGATATATATATATATATATATATATACAAAACGTACTGAAATTAGTATAACCTTAGCTGTTACAAGTTTCGTTTAAATCGGTTCATATTTGGATATAGCTTCCACATATATTTTCGTCCGATTTTAAGTAAATGGTGAATTAAACTCCTCATATTTGTCAGGTTGACATGAAATTGTGCACAACGTACAAAATTTAGCGTAAAATAACGTAGTTGCGTTTCCTAGAAGTAAAGACATAGACCAACGGACGTCCTAAAAACGGTTAAAAGTCAATCTTCTCAAGATATATCATGTTAAATATTGCACCACTTGCCGCGTGAGTTTTATTATTTGAATAGCCATCGTGAGAATTTGTTGTCATTGAAAAACACATATCCGTACCAAAATGTTTAATATTGACCCACGTTTCAGTATAATCCCCGTATAACGGTACCCTCAGTATTCGGTATTTTGGACACTATTTCCAACTAAATTAGTTTTAATTTGGTATTTTGGGTTCTCATTACGATACCACCTCATCTCCGCACTAAAAATTATTAATATTGACCCAAGTCGCTATTTTGAGAATTTTTGAAAAGTTGTTCAACCGAATTGGCTGTAATTTGGTATTTTGTATTCCCATTGGCTGTCAAATTCACTACCAAAACCAGTAAGGAAAGTAGTAAAGTCGGACGGGGCCGACTATATGATACCCTTCACCACTATGGGTATATTAAACAGGACTATTAACATGAAATTGGATGAAATAAAATATGTGATATTTATCTAAATGTGAATCTACCTAGATCTATCCATAAACATGTCATTCGTTTGTTACAATGGGACAAAAGTGTGTAAATCGACTTCAAACAAATATAAATAGGTCATCCGTTGGGCTATATCTGTACTTCTAGAAAACGCAACTACGTAATTCTATGCCCAATTTTGTAAGTTGTGCAAAATTTGATGTCAATCTGACTAACATGAGTAGTTTGATGCCCAATTTACTTGAAATCGGGCGAAAATATATATGGAAGCTTTATCAAAATATTAAGCGATTTTAAACAAACTTGTCACAGGTTAGGTTATACTAATTTCAGAACGTTTTGCTCCTATTGGTTCATTTAAAATCAATCTATAATAAAAGGGAGCTATATCTAAATCAAGGCCGATTTTCACGAAACAAGGCAGACATCACTCTAGGCTCAATTCAGTACGTTATGCCAAATTTCGTGCAAATCGAAGGATATATAGGGACGTTGGTGCACCATTTACATGAAATCGGACGAAACTATATATGGGAGCTTTATCTAAATCAGGGCCGATTTTCTCAAAACTTGGTAGACATCACTCTAGGGTCAATTCAGTACGTCATGCCAAATTTCCTGCAAATGGAAGGATATATAGGGACTTTGGTGCACCATTTACATAAAATCTGACGAAACTATATATGGAGCTATATCGAAATAAGGGCCGATTTTCTCGAAACTTGGCAGACATCACTCTAGGCTCACTTCAGTACGTTATGCCAAATTTCCTGGAAATCGATGGATATATAGGGACTTTGGTGCACCATTTACATGAAATCGGACGAAACTATATATGGGAGTTATATCTAAATCAAAACCGATTTTCACGAAACAAGACAGACATCACTCTAGGCTCAATTCAGTACGTTGTGCCAAATTTAGTGCAAATCGAAGGATATATAGGGACTTTGGTGCATCATTTACATAAAATCGGACGAAACTATATATGGGAGCTATATCTAAATCTGGACCGATATTCTCGAAAGTTGGCAGACATCACTCTAGGCTCAATTCAGTACGTTATGCCAAATTTCGTGCAAATCGAAGGATATATAGGGAATTTTGTGCACCATTTATATGAAATCGGACGAAAGTATATATGGGAACTATATCTAAATCAGGACCGATTTTCTCGAAACTTGGCGGACATCATTTTAGGCTCAAGTCAGTACGAATTTTTGCTGAATTTCGTGCAAATCGAAAGATATATAGGGATTTTGGTGCACCATTTACATAAAATCGAAGGAAACTATATATGGGAACTATATCTAAATTAGGACCGATTTTCTCGAAACTTGGCAGACATCACTCTAGGCTCAATTCAGTACGTTATGCTAAATTTTCGTGCAAATCGAAGGATATATAGGGACTTTGATGCACCATTTACATGAAATCGGGCGAAACTATATATGGGAGCTATATCTAAATCTGGACCGATATTCTCGAAACTTGGCAGACATTCTAGGCTCAAGTCAGTACGTTATGCCGAATTTCGTGCAAATCAAAAGATATATAGGGACGTTGGGGCACCATTTATATGAAATCGGACGAAAGTATATATGGGAGCTATATCTAAATCAGGACCGATTTTCTCGAAACTTGGCGGACATCATTTTAGGCTCAAGTCAGTACGAATTTTTGCTGAATTTCGTGCAAATCGAAAGATATATAGGGATTTTGGTGCACCATTTACATAAAATCGAAAGAAACTATATATGGGAGCTATATCTAAATTAGGACCGATTTTCTCGAAACTTGGCAGACATCACTCTAAGCTCAATTCAGTACGTTATGCCAAATTTCGTGCAAATCGAATGATATATAGGGATTTTGGTGCACTATATATGGGAGCTATATCTAAATCTGGACCGATTTTCACGAAATTTTGCAGACGTCACTCTAGGCCCAATTCAGTACGTTATGCCAAATTTCGTGCAAATCGAAAGATATATAGGGACGTTGGGGCACCATTTATATGAAATCGGACGAAAGTATATATGGGAGCTATATCTAAATCTGGACCGATTTTCTCGAAACTTGGCAGACATCATTTTAGGCTCAAGTCAGTACGAATTTTTGCTGAATTTCGTGCAAATCGAAAGATATATAGGGATTTTGGTGCACCATTTACATAAAATCGAAGGAAACTATATATGGGAACTATATCTAAATTAGGACCGATTTTCTCGAAACTTGGCAGACATCACTCTAGGCTCAATTCAGTACGTTATGCTAAATTTTCGTGCAAATCGAAGGATATATAGGGACTTTGATGCACCATTTACATGAAATCGGGCGAAACTATATATGGGAGCTATATCTAAATCTGGACCGATATTCTCGAAACTTGGCAGACATCACTCTAGGCTTAATTCAATACGTTATGCCAAATTTCCTGCAAATCGAAACATATATAGGGACTTTGGGGCACCATTTACATGAAATCGGACGAAACTATATGTGGGAGCTATATCTAAATCTTGACCGATTTTCACGAAACTTGGCAGACATCATTCTAGACCTGAATGATTAGGCTGTACCAAATTTCGCGCAAATCGAAAGATATATAGGGACCAATTACCTAAATTTTGGGCGAAACTATATATGGGAGCTATATCTAAAACTGAACCGATTTTCTCCAATTTTAATAGGGTTCGTCCTTGGGTCAAATAAAAGACATGTGCCAAATTTCATCCAAATCGGATCATAAATGCGACCTGTACTTTGTTCACAAAAATACATGCACGGACGGACATGAATAAATCGACTCACAAAGTGATTCTATGCATATTCTGACAATTGAAACCCACTTGACAATTGAAACCCACTGGGTTAACGAAATCCGATTAAATGTAAACGTACTGTTAGTCTAGTTCGATTCCTTTTGCCTGTTACAAATATATGCACAAAGACATAGTACCCTGTACCACAGTGTGGTGAAGGGTATAATTAATGTCAATTATTTCATTGAATTTTCTTTGTATTTCAAAATATGTCCTCATTTTTCTAAAATATATCCTCATGCCAAATTTCGTGCAAATCGAAGGATGTATAACAAGTTTGGTGCACCATTTACATTAAATCGGACGAAAATATATATGGGAGCTATGAACCGATTTTCACCAATTTCAATAGGATCCTTGGCCAAATAAATGAGCTGCGCTAAACTTCATCCGAATCGGATTATAAATGCGACTTGTACTTAGTTTACAATTTAACATCAACAGACGGACGGGCATGCATATATCGACTCAGAAAGTTATTCTATGCTTATTCTCAAAAGGAACCAAAATATATTTTGTTTGCCTGTACAAACATAGGCTCAAAGCCATAATGCCCTGAACAACAGTTGGGTGAAGGGTATAAAGAGGGCAAGTGTGTGTACAGTACTAATTTCTGTATACAGTCCACCAAATTAAATCGCTTCCTACCGGAATTGTACGAATTCTGTCATCAGTAATGTGTACAGTACTAAATTGTGTCACTTAGTTTCACTTTTTTGATTCTGATATTTCCTCCTTTATCATTTTCATAAACACAAATTGGTAATTGGCAACACCTACATAAAGGTGGTTTGTGAACTTAGTAAACATCTGTGGTTTGTATATTTACTAACACTTTACTATAATTGCCAATTCCAATTCTTTGCTATAACGGCCAATTCTGATCTAAAAAATAATTTGTAATGGGGGCTATTGGTTCCCCTGACCCTATCAAAAAATTAAGTACCCTATGTTACAACAAATGTACTCAAAAATCGACTGTGAAAATTTCGTGAAAATCCGTTCAGTAGTTTAGGTGTCTATAGGGAACACTGATCAAACAAACAAACAGAAATTCATTTTTATATATATAGAGATAGATAAAAAATGGGGTTATATGGAGACTACGCCTAAAAGGGGTTGACTATTAATAATTTTTGGTAGGGAGATTTGTTTTCATATACGGCTACAAACTACCAGATTTCAGTGATTTCGGTTGAAAAACGCGCTCAAGAACCTCAAAATGCCGAAATTTGGGAGTACCTTTATATAGGGGCTGCCAGAAAAAAATGGACTTATATTTATAATTTTTTGGAAAATCACTATTTTTGGCCACAAACCAATTTAAAAAATGTACCAAATTTCAGCGAATTCGGTTGAAAAACGCGCTCAAGATCCCCAAAATTCGGAAAATTAGTTTATATGGGAGCTATGCCTAAACGTGGACCGATATATCCCATCTTCGAACTTGACCTGCCTTTGACAAAAGAAACCCTATGCAAAATTTGAGAATCTAAATTCCTTGGAAGATAGCGTGATTAATGCTGACACGGACATGGCTATATCTTCAAGATTTTACCCTGATCAAGAATATATATACTTTATATTGTAGGCAATGAATATTTGGACGAGTTACAAACGGAATGACAAAATTAATATACCCTCCATACTATGGTGGAGGGTATAAAAATTGACACCAAGAATGGGGGGGTTCCCTTAACTTGATTCATATTTACGAATGATATCCTGCCTCTATTTCACAGCTAATGTATTGGAGTATCGAAATAAGAATTCATCTTGTAAGCACTTTATCTATGCGTGAGCCGTATCAATGTTAGCTTCTTCATGATGCTCATTTTTTCATGGAATTTCACATAAAAACAAACAGAAATTGAAGAAAATTAGTACAACAGTTTTTTTTCTTTTCGCCAACAGAATCTATCTATCTATTGTTGATGTTGTTGCAACCACCATCATGGTTCCACGAATGATAATTGAATGCCTTTTCCTATTTCTCCTCTCTTTTGCCATTGACTTGTTTCGCATTAACTATTCAGCATTCAACAACAGCAACAACAACATTGGCAAAAAATACCATTGATGATGGAGACGATGACTCGACGATGATGAAAATGCTGATGGAAATATTCCATTCATGAAGGATGCTCAAATTCTGCATATTATACAACAATGCCTTAATTATGTTCACTTTCTCTAAGCTTTGTTGTTGCTGTTTTTGTTCTTTTGTTCCACTACAGTCATTTTGCCAGTCGCCGAGCTGTAAGTCCTTCAGGGAACTACAACGAAAGATTCATGAAGAGAATTAATGAGTTTTTTTCTCGCTCTGTGTTGTGTTGCTCTTATGTTGTTGTTGGCAAAAGAAATTTCATTAAGCAACTAGGAATGAAGCCACTTCATGATTGATTTAATGGAATTCCTAACAACGTGGGTTATTAGAAATTTCACCCACGTCAAAGTGCTTTTTTTTGAAAGGTTAAAAGGAGAATGTGTGCGAACGTGTATTAGTCTTCAGTGCTTTCTGTGTGAGATTCGCTTCCCATTGTCTGGTTGGAATCTATTGAAATGCTGTTGTAATTGACACGGTTTCAATTGCACATGTGAAGGAATGTGTGAATAGGATAATATAATAAAGTATAAACAAGTTATTATCCTGCGGAAAAATGCAGACTAAGAGGATTTCTTATATTAAAGAATTCGAAAGAAATTGAATCTTTTTTGGTAATTATTGATGTTTTATTGCAAATGTTGAATCGGGGAAGAGTGCAAATTATTGTCATATTGAAAATTTTCCCTTCCAAATATGAATATTTTTTTGAACACATTTATAACAAGTAAAACTGTGGTTGATTTCGGCCGGGACGAATTTTTTATAATCTTCACTATATGTTGTTGTTAAAAAATTGCCCTTCCTATGTATACTATGTTATAGTATATATATATATATATATGAAATTTTCTAAAAACATATTTTAATCCTCCAAGAAACTTCCTGAATCCGGAATGTTAATTTACAATTCTCTTTATCTCTCTCCATATCTCTTAATCTCTTTCTATATGTTAAAAATGTGGCTAAAACCTTCAATATACCGAAAATGAGAGGAGATTTTTATTAGGGAGCTATGGGCCTATATTCTCTCAGAATGCCAAATTACAGTCCTTTCATTAGGGGTGATACCACTGTATAAGAGCTACACCAAAACGTAGACTGATAAAGCCCATTTACAACGTTTCTATATTAACTGTTACGATCTCTATCGCGATTTCAACAGACCGAAAGACTTAGGGACATGGCTAAATCGACATAGAATTTTATTCTGATAATTATGGACCGCTTCAAAAAACGATATTTTATTTAATATGATGATAACATCAATATATCATTAACATTTCAAGTTAAAATGTCGACAACTCTCGAATTTATTGTGTCAGCATCAAGCGATGACAATAGTGTTTCCCAAACTTTCAACGTGTTTTTTTTCGAAACTGGTTGGCACAATAACTCAAAAAGTTTTAATTCAATCGGTTCAAAATGTTAAGTCGTTGTTCTGGACCTCAATATGTGACGATCTTCCGTATTCGAAATTTTGTTTTTGCAATGTTATTAATTTTGGAATGAAATAAATAATAATAATTGCGTGGGAATTTTGACATTCGAATGTTCCGTTTATCTATAAGTGAACCGACCAACATCAATCCATACCTATGCTAAATTTCATCTCATTGGAGCAGATTTAGAGTCGATTGCATGCAATGGGACATATTTGTGTAATCGATTTATATATGGAAGCTATATCACGAAACTTAGCAGACATCATTCTAGACTCAATTCAGTACGCTATGCCAAATTTCATGCAAATCGAGAGATTTATAGGGACTTTAGTACACCATTTACATTAAATCGGACGAAAACATATATAGGAATTATATCTAAATCTGAAACGTTTTTTCGCAATTTCAATAGGGTTCGTCCTTGGCCCAAATAAATGAGCTGTGCTAAATTTCATTCGGTTCAGATCATAAATGCGACCTGTACTTTGTTTACAATTTAACATGGACAGACGGACGGAAATGCATTAATCGAATCAGAATGTGATTCTATGTCTATCTCATTTCCTTTTGCCTGTTACAAACATATGCACAAAGACATAATACCCTGTACCACAGTGTGGTGAAGGGTATAAAAATAACAACGAAATTTGAAATCTTGAATGGGGGTTTCCTTAAAGTCTAAACCGAATAGATTCATATCAAATATAATCGTTTGGCCCTTTGTTGGGGTGGAATCAGAAAGAGTAATCGGCGGGATTAATCTTCGGACTTGATCTATGCACAAAGACATAATACCATGTCACACTGTGGTGGCGAATATATTGTGCATTTGTTTGTAACCTGAACCTGAACTTTTCGAACTTTATTTCAATTTGGATATTGGATATATATTTGAATGTTGTTATGTCCTAAGATAGCCACAAATCGGCTAATCCCTTCGATAGTTTCAGACAGAAGAACTCACATTTCCAACGCGGAATGCAAAGTGTCTAAAAAGGATTTGGGTCAGCCACCCTGAAAATCTAAATAAAACTCTGTCAGACTGTTTGTTATTATTTGATAAATACAAAATTACTCACAATTAATTGAAAATGCGGCTAGAACCTTCGATGTATTTATAACTAGCTTCACTGCCACACCTAATGTTATCAATGTTAATTTTGAAAATCATATCAAAAATGTGTGAAGTGCCCATCTGTTCTCCTGCCGTCCTGATTGGTAACTGGCGATTGTTGTTGTTGTTTATCAACAAAGCTTGAAAATGAAGAGAAGGAGTTTAGCTGAAGTATTGAACTGATTGTTATTGTCAGTACAGATAATGACACTTAATACGACAAATAAATATTTTGAACATCTTAACATCGATCGCCTCCATCGGTTACATCCTTCATTCTAGATGTTCAAATTCAAATGCACACTATTCACTTCAATTTTTTTTAATCCATATTGCATATCCACACACTGTGCTACAGGGTATTACAACTTTGTGAACGGGCAATACTAATCGAGAAAGACCCATGGTTCCTCTTGAGAACCATGGGTCGACTCACTTTCTGAGTCGATTTATGCATGTCTTTCCGTCAGTACATGTATTGTTGTGAGCAAAGTACAGGTCGTATTTGGATCCGATCCGATTTGGAAGAAATTAGGCACAGGTCACTTTTTTGACCCAAGGATGAATCCTTTTAATATTGGAGAAAATTTGTTCAGATTTAGATATAGCTCCCATATACAGTATCGTCCGATTTTATGTAAATAATACACCATACTGCCAATATTTGAGCGATTGAGACAAAATTTAGCACAGCGTACTGAATTAGGTCCGTATTGATGTATGCGAAGTTTTGTTGGAATCGGCTCAGACTTAGATATTGTTAAATATATAGTTTCGTCCGATTTCACGTATTTTCCCAATATTTGTCCGATTGTTTTCCGTCAAAATTTTGCACAGACTACATAATTAGGTCCAGATTGATGTATGCGAAGTTTTGTTGAAACGGTTCAGATTTAGATATGGCTCCCGTATATAGCTTCCTCCGATTTTGTGTAAATGCAGCATTGGCATTCAGTTTTTCATAAATTTCAGATTGGTATGTGTATGGATTGTTTTAATTC
>NW_026876185.1:0-18974 GCF_032173495.1 Musca vetustissima
GCATGGTAGGGTCTAAAAAAATTCTCAAAATACTGCAATTTACAGGATATCTATACCTAAGGATGACCAATATTGATTACATCGTGTAGATGTTACCGATCATTTGGATTTATCATTATATGGAGAACCTAACATTTTCATTTTGTATCACAATACCTTCCTTCACCCGAAATATTAAATCGGTAGGTATTTTTATATAGGGGCTAGGCCTGAATGCGGACCGATATAATTCATTCCCGTACCAGACGTTCATATTTTTTAACTTGATATCCTCCGAAGGCACAATGAATACAACAGATGGCTAAATCGACTAAATCGTCACCATAATTTGTAGCGTATAAACAGACAATTTCGAGTACAGAATATCCCCCATACTATGGTGGAATACGGCAATATGGAAACAACCAAAAATTGACTTTTATTTATAATTTTAAGCGGAGAAATTTGGTACCCAATAAAACCCCAATATACTAAATTTCAACAAATCTGGCTGAAAAGCGCGAAAAGGCAAAATATGAAGATTTGGAAGTACCCTTACATGGGTGATATGCCTAAACGTGTACCGATATAGTTCATTTTCGAACTTGACTCGACTGCAGACAACTCTATGCAAACTCTATCTCTCTCAATTCATTTAGAAGCTACAGTGATTACAACAGACATGATTAATTAAATTTTTAGGTTGATAACGAATATATATATATATATATAGTTTATAGGGTCGGATATGATAAGTTACAAACTGGAAAACAAACTTAATATGCCCTCTCTACTATGACGGAAGGTATAAAAGGCAGTGGACCATGAACCTATATATACAGTTAATCACAAAAGTAAGTGGGCAGCGGTTAACATATATTTTGTGTTTAAAAATAAAACCAAACTTGTGTACTTTATAAGGAGCTACCATACCAAATGGACCGATATATTCCATTTCTAATATGAAACATCCTAGGATTACTGTGAACTCTATCGTGAGTTCATCAGGCGAACATAACATAAAATTTTACTGTGATCAAGAATATATTTTTATATTTGATGGGGTCTGAATGGAATTTTTCGAGTTGTTTGCAAAACGGTATGACAAATTGAATATATACTCCACACCTTGTGATAGAGGGCATACAAATCACAACGGATTTATATACGATCCACATGCTTGTCTTATAAACATTCCATATTTGCAGATTTTTCCCGATATTGATTATGAACATTTACATTAGAAAAAAATCTTTAAAAAAAATCTATTGAGGATATCCTGTTTTATTTCCTTACTGAAAAAAAACCAGTAAGGAGAGTAGTAAAGTCGGACGGGGCCGAATATATGATACCCTTCACCACTATGGGTATATTAAACAGGACTATTAACATGAAATTGAATGAAATAAAATATGTGATATTTATCGAAATGTAAATCGACTTAGATCAATCGACTTCAAACAAATATCAATAGGTCATCCGTTTGGCTATGTCTGTACTTCTACAAAATGCAACCACATATTTCTATGCTCAATTTTGTACGTTAGGCAAAATTAGATATCAATCTGACTAACATGAAGAGTTTGATGTCCAATTTACTTAAAATCGGGCGAAAATACATATGGAAGTTATGTCCAAATATGAACCGATTTCAACGAAACTTGTCACAGGTTAGGTTATGCTAATTTGACAGAAACTTGACAGACATCACTCTAGGCTCAATTCAGTACGTTATGCCAAATTTCGTGCAAATCGAAAGATATATAGGGACTTTGAAACACCATTTACATGAAATCGGACGAAACTATATATGGGAGCTATATCTAAATTTGGACCGATTTTCTCGAATCTCGGCAGACATCATTCTAGGCTCAATTCAGTACGTTATGGCTAATTTAGTGCAAATCGAAAGATATATAGGGACTTTAGTGCACCATTTACATGAAATCGGACGAATCTATATATGTGAGCTATATCTAAATCTGGACCGATTTTCTCGAAACTTGGCAGACATCATTCTAGACCTAAATGATTAGGCTGTACCAAATTTCGTGCAAATCGAAAGATATGTAGGGACCGTTTACATTAAATCGGTTAAATATGTATATGGGAGCTATATCTAAATCTGAACCGATTTTTCCCAATTTCAATAGGGTTCGTCCTTGGGTCGAATAAGTGACCTATACCAAATTTCATCCAATTCGGATCATAAATGCGACCTGTACTTTGTTTACAATTTAACATGGACAGACAGACGGACGGACATGCATAAATCGACTTAGAAAGTGATTCTATGCATATTCTCAAAAGGAACCATGTGTCTATCTCGTTTCCTTTTGCCTGTTACAAACATATGCACAAAGACATAATACCCTGTACCACAGTGTGGTGAAGGGTATAAAAACATTGTTTCAAGTTGTCATTATGGCGAAATGTATGATAGTTGGAGTGGATTGGGGACTGATCACATTTTTTATTTGGTAATATTTTAGAAAATATTTTATTGGAAATAGTTTCAGTACTATATAGCATTGTTTTACCTTTTTGAAACCACATGGGATTTTCTTTTAAGATGTTGAATACAAAAATATTATACGATGTTCACTAAATTTTCCTGAAATTACACATTAAAGTTAAAGACAATGATTTTTTCAACAGATTTTTTTCTTTTCAAAAAACACAAAACCAATCACCGACAAAAAAAAGCACAACAATGACAGTGATATTTACATTTGTACTTTGACTGTGACATTGCTTGGTTTGTTTTAACCTTTTCACCCTCGTAAACGAATAAACATTAGTCTATGCTGTAATATGACACCACAGTACGTACGCACATACATACATTTACACACACACACACCCGTTCACTAAACACACCCGAACATTATTGACCAAACAAAATGCACACACAAACACTTGGTTTGTTGGGATATGAAGGATTCCATTTTTGTTGTTGTAGTTATTTTTGTTGTTGTTTTTTTATGTTCATACTTTTGATCCCTTTGCCATAAGCCCACTCAAAAGCATATCCACACGTAACCGAACTTTCCCCACTATTTATATTGTAGATGGGTTAAATATTGATTTCCGAACGATGTTTTTCTTCCTCTTCTTCTACTTTTACATAAAAATGTGTTTTGTGTTCACACTGTTCGTCACAACAGCTCTCTTTGACTCACCGACCGACCGCACAGCTGAAAACAAACTAAACAGACGATATGACGGAAACTTGGTAGCTTTCCGTTACTGTTTTAGTTTTGTTTTTAGGGGGTCGCTGTCAAAAGAGTTTTGTCGAAGTGTCGAATACGACCTCTCCCTCTCATGTGTGTCTCCCCTTCCATACTAGTATTTGTTAACGGAAGTGAGTGGTGCAGCAACATGAGAATAATGTTTGGCATGTTAACCCTTAATCAAACGTGTTATCCCCCCCAAACACACAAACATACACACTCACACCCACACACATTGTATGCATAAACGTGGTAGGATATAAGCCGGAAGAGAGAGAGAATTTGATTCGTTGCTATTTATTTCTAGTATTTCTAGTATTTCTAGTATGAAAAAATGGTTGAGTGTCTATGTGTGTGCACAGTTGGGAGCTTTCTCATCCTCTCACCCTATTGGCTCTCCCTGTCACTCTCTGTGTAGTTAGTTGGACTGTAATTGTATTGTGGTTTTTCCTTCGTGTTGTTGACTTAGTTGGTTGTGGTTTGATTGTTTCCGCTTTTGTTTGCTTTGTCATTCAAAGAGAGCTTAATTTTTAAGCCATCCAATATAACTACCAAATTGCCAATCAAATATATGAGCTTAAAACATTGAAAGTCAATAGGAATTTCTTTTCAAATATGAATACTGAAGCGGGAAATGAGGATTTTAGGGTATACTAAAAATGATACTGGACATATACGGATTCATTTTTGGCAAAGCTAAGTATTTTTAAAGAGTCTATTTCGGAGAATAATGTTAGAATTAGGTAGCAGGGAGTATCTACATATTATTTGATAAATTGTTTCATGCGATACCGATGTCCCAATTGGAAGTCAGTGAACTAATCCTGCAGTGACCTGTTATATTTCCTATAACGAGTTGGACCTCAATTTTTCTTAGTGACAACAATAAAGTTGTTCTACGTCGTAAAATCTCAGACCACATGTATATTAAAGTTCTGCAGTCAAGCTTTTCTGACCATCTCTTGTCGGCTTTCTTGCAATAGATCTTACGGAGCACATCAGCTATTTAATTTCTATTTTTACTTTTGTATGTTGAGTTGCATTGGGTGCCACATTTTCCCAACAAAAATTATCAATATTGGTCAACTTCACACTATAGCGCAATTAAAACGGAACCCTCATTACTCGGTATTTTAGGGAGTTGGGGCATGTGGCATTCTCGGGGTCAAAAAATGTTTTGACTTAATTCGAATCTACACTAATTCAAGAATGTCCCTACAAAATTTCAAGTGAAAATCTCAAGAACTCTTGAAGATATAGCCGATTTATTCTGTCAGCATCAAGTGACGGCTGAAGGGCTTCTCAAACTTTAAACGCGTTTTTCTCTAAACGAATGGCGCGCACGATAACTCAAAAACTAATAACCCAATCGATTCCAAATTTTTACACGTTTCTCTGTGAGTGTGTAGCTATCGTATGAACTAGGATAAAGCCAATCGGTGAAGAACTTCCTTATTTTTATACCCTTCACCACACTGTGGTACAGGGTATTATGTCTTTGTGCATATGTTTGTAACAGGCAAAAATAATCGAGATAGACCCATGGTTCCTTTTGAGAATATGCATAGAATCACTTTCTGAATCGATTTATGCAT
Organism: Musca vetustissima; assembly: GCF_032173495.1. Classification (NCBI taxonomy): domain Eukaryota; kingdom Metazoa; phylum Arthropoda; class Insecta; order Diptera; family Muscidae; genus Musca; species Musca vetustissima. The sequence goes on from NW_026876185.1 coordinate 4,808, forward strand.
GTCCGTCCGTCCGTCTGTCCATGTTAAATTGTAAATAAAGTACAGGTCGCATTTATGATCCGATTTGGATGAAATTTGGCACAGCTCATTTGTTTGGCCCAAGGACGAACCCTATTGAAATTGCCCGATTTAGGACTTTAGACCCTGAAAATCTTTCGATTTGCACGAAATTTGGCATAGCGTACTGAATTGAGCCACGAAAGATGTGTGCCAAGTTTCGTGAAAATCGGTTCAGATTTATATATAGCTCCCATATATAGTTTCGCCCGATTTAGGACTTTAGACCCTGAAAATCTTTCGATTTGCACGAAATTTGGCATAGCGTACTGAATTGAGCCACGAAAGATGTGTGCCAAGTTTCGTGAAAATCGGTTCAGATTTAGATATAGCTCCCATATATAGTTTCGGCCGATTTTTGGTAAATGGCGTACCAAAGTCCCTATATATCTTTCGATTTGCACGAAATTTGGCATAGCGCACTGAATTGAGTCTAGAATGATGTGTGCAAAGTTTCGTGAAAATCGGTTCAGATTTAAATATAGCTCCCGTATATATCATCCTCCGATTTAAGGTAAATGGTGTACCAAAGTCCTTATATATCTTTCGATTTGCATGAAATTTGGCATAACGTACTGAATTGAGGCTAGAATGATGTCTGCCCAGTTTCGCGAAAATCGGTCCAGATTTGGATATAGCTCCCTTTTATTATAGATTGATTTTAAGTAATTGACGTACTAAGGAACCAATTGGAATAAAACGTTCTGAAAGTTGTATAACCTAACCTGTGACAAGTTTGTTTGAAATCGCTCAATATTTGGATAGAGCTTCCATATATATTTTCGCCCGATTTCTAGTAAATTGGGCATCAAACTCCTCATGTTAGTCAGATTGACATCAAATTTTGCACAACTTAAAAAATTGAGCATAGAATTACGTAGTTGCGTTTTCTAGAAGTGCAGACATAGCCCAACGGATGACCTATTTATATTTGTTTGAAGTCGATTGACATACTTTATGGATAGATCTAGGTAGATTCACATTTAGATAAATATCACATTTTTGTCATCCAATTTTATGTTATAGTCCTGCTTAATATACCCATAGTGGTGAAGGGTATCATATAGTCGGCCCCGTCCGACTTTACTACTTTCCTTACTGGTTTAACTTGGTTTTTGGTGAAAAATCGGCGATTTTCCTAAAATATTTTTTAAAGGTCCTCCGTTTTCTTAATTTTAGAGCGAAGTCAATAATCCTAGGTCATACGAGAGCCAGACATGTACTCTTTCTAACACCGTTGGAATTTTCGGATTCCGATGTTCCAGTGATGTTAATATTTACACGTTCATTTCTGGTCGAGGTATTTGGCTTCTAATGTGTGTTCCAAGATCACTCCATACGAGGTAGTTTGAAAAACATACCGAATGAAAGGTTCGACCTTTATGTGGACTACGTCAATATATTGACCTATATTAATTTTTTTTTTTTGAAAAATTTTGTTCAGCCTCCAAGATCCCAATCACCTCTCTTGGAAAATACGTCTTCATCATTACACATATCGAAAATGAGGCGGTCTTGTTATATGTGGCGTAAACAACACCAGATTTTTCTCATAATTGAATTCTCTATTTTAAATATTCAACATAGCATTCCGGGCTCTTTCTACCGAACATTTTCATTATAGGCTTCCCTTTTTGAAATAGCTCCTACATAAAGTTTCCCTCATTTTCAGTGCATTCAAGATGTCATCTCCAGTTTCTCAACCCAGTGCCTGTAATTTGTCATTCCAGGTTCCTGAAGGGTTAAACACATCACTATATGTTCATTTTTCTACAAACCATATAAAAGTCCCACCTCATTTTAGGTATTTTGATACACCTATGCGCATTTGCCAAATGAAGTGGTTTTTATTTGGCATTTTGAGTTCTTAATGGGCAAGAAACATTTTTACAGAAAAGTGTCAATGTGGGTCTACGTTTTGGTATAGCCCCATATAAAATCTTTACAACGTATGGTCTATATTATTTTTATGGTTCTATGCCAAAGTGATTGCAAAAGTTGCAATACGGGATTTCAGTTTCTCAAAAAATTTTCCTGATTTCTCACCAAAACTGCGATATATATAAACATGTTTTGGCACTTTTTACGGTCCCGCACCTCATTGCATTTTTACCCGAAATAACATATATTCGTTACCTAACTTCTTGACACTGTGGTACAGGGTATAGAACTAATTTCTGAGTCAATTTATGCATGTCCGTCTGTCCTTCCGCCCATGTACTTTTGTGAGCAAAGTACAGGTCGCATTTGTGATCCGATTTGGATGAAGTTTGCCACAGGTCTCTTCGGTTGAGATTTAGATATAGCGCCCATACATATTTTCGTCCGATTTAATGTAAATATTACACCTACATAGGTTTTGATTTGGTATAGTAGGGAATTTGGTATAGTGCACTGAATTAAGCCTGCAATGACGTATGTTAAGTTTCTTGAAAATCGATCCAGATTTAGATATAGCTCCCATATATATTTCCGTCGGCACCAAACTCCCAATATTGGTCCGATTGAGACAAAATTTTTCACAGAGTACTGTATTAGGTGCTGTTGTATGCGAAGTTTTGTTGGAATTGGTTCAGATTTATTTAGCTCCCATATATATAGTTTCGTCCGATTTTTCGTAAATGGAGCACCATACTGCCAATGTTTGTTCGATTGAGACAAAATTTTGCATAGCGTATTGAAGTTACTACAAGTTGACATCCGTGAAGTTTTGTTGAAATAGGTTCAGATTTTAGTATAGCTCATATATATATACTTAAGTCGCATTTTATGTAAATGGTGCACCATATCCTGTTCAATTTGCACGATATTTTGTTACGGAAATCGGTTCAGATGTAGATATAACTCCAAGATATGTATAAGAAAAGTACTAAACGGCACTATACGTGGTACAGTTTAGATTTGGTCAAACGGAGAGGGCTGGAAACCTAAAATTTTCAATAATGGTTGTATTGGAGTTCCGAATTTAGAAATGGAAGTATATTACATATGTGTACTATATTTGGTACAACTTTATTATGTGTGAACGGACAGATCAGGACGCCAGAATTTTGGAATTAAAACTACTGTTGGAGTGTATGAATGTTACCAAATATTTTACAATTAGTTTTTGTGTGAACGGATCCTTAAATTTGGGATTAATATTACTGTTGGAATGGTACTAAAATTGGTACAATTTTTATTTGGCCGAACGGATACAAAGAAAACCTTAAATTTCAATTAAGATTACTGCCAAAATACATGATTGAGGGAGTTTAGGATATTCATTCTTATGGGTACGATAATTACTACATGGTATTAAATAGGCTTCAATATAGATTTGTGTGAACGGATAATTGATTAAAATTTGATATAATGATTATTTTGGAATGTAAAACTCAGATATAGGTTTTTAAAATTCATACTTATGTGAAGTAAACGGACTAAATTTGGTACAGTTTGATTTTGTGTGAACAGGATAGAGCTGGACTCCTTAATTTTCGAATAAACATTGCAATTGGAGTGTAGAATTGAGGTAGTTTTCGAAATTCGTTATGGTTACGAAGTGTACTAAATTTAGTACAAATTGGATATAGGTTAACAGATAGAGTAAGAATCTTTAAATTGGGAATTAAAATGACTGTTGGAGTGTAGTAATTCTACAATTCGTAGTAATGTATACTAATGTATACAATGTATATCAAACCTGGTACAATTTAGATTACAAAATATGTACTAAATGTGTGTACAAACGAGAATAGGTAGAATTTGGAATATGGATCACTGGCGGAGAGTAAAAATGGGTACCCATGGGTGTTTCGTACTAAATGATAGTAAAGTGATATATGGAGGTAGTCTTTAAAAGTTTTGAATGTAACTATATGAGGAACCGGTGTGTATTTTCTAAAATATAAAATTATAATTTGAATCCCTTGGGTCTGTATAATGGATATAAGAAAGAGATTTCGGAAATTAGTGCATATGTGTATAAAGAGTACTAAATGGTAATAAAATTTAGTACAACAAATTATACAATTATTTGTTTTGTATTCCCTGTCCGTATACGAAGTAGCGGGCGCTAGATTAAAATATATGAAAGATTCTATTCGTATTCTACACAGATAAAATGCCTATATAAAATATACTTTATGGTTTCTAAGACGAAAATTTCGAAGTTGTGCAAACAGAATGATAAATTTAATATATGAGAAAAATCTTTCAAATTCCTTGAAACTGAGGTTTGCAAGGTTATAACTCGCGAAATATGAACATATTGCATATAATTTAAAACCATTTCTATAAAATGAAGTGTTCTTGTCAAAATCTTAAAATATTAGTAATAAATAATAAGTTGCGTGGAAGCTGTGATGGTGGTAATGTAAAAAAGGGGTGAAAATGTGTTGAAGCCAACGAGTTTTTTTTTTGTCTGTTCCTGATTTGTGGCTAAACTACACAACGCACGCACATGTGATCAATGACTAAGTTGCACCCAAAAAGGATGCTGACATTTTGAAGCCGGACTTTCGGTGTTTTTTGAATTTTTCTTATAATTAGGATGCGCATCCAGATAATAGACTAAACTATTTATAGGATTGTAGAACTCTTGATTTTGCTTCGTTTGGTGTATATCTTATGAATGTGCCCACCGTAGGTTCTTTGCAATTCGATTCCAAAGACGAAAATTTGGTGCGTAAATGTTTATAAAAAATAGGTCAAAAATATATCGATAGGCGAATAATATGCGTATTTTATCTAAAATCGATTGTGGAGGCGCATCCATGGCTCTTAACCGATCCTTTTAAAATAGGTGTCCTTTTGTGTATTTTCATAGGAGATTACTGAAATCGGATGCGCATAAAAATCGTATGCACGTTGCGTGATTTTTAGCCATTTTTAGGGTTTTTGAATAGTAAAGTGCATCGAGCGGCACACTTTGACCGCTAAATTAAACATCGAAAAATTCATAATTATTGAAAGACATTGATTCGGTTTATACGAAAACCGCATGCGCATCAACTGATTTCAACTAATACGCGAATTGCATGCTTTTAAATATTGGTATTTTGTATGTATTGTAATTGCAATTTATTTTGTCATTTTTACAGTCGAAACTGTTATCAGATGAATATACCGATATTTAACAATCATCTAAAAGAATTTGAAGAAAAAAGCGTCGCATGTTTTAGAAGATTAAGGCAATACCATATTCCCTTAACCATACTAAAACCAGTAAGGAAAGTAGTAAAGTCGGACGGGGCCGACTATATGATACCCTTCACCACTATGGGTATATTAAACAAGACTATTAAAAATTGATGAAATAACATATGTGATATTTATCTAAATATGAATCTACCATCCGTTGGGCTATGTCTGTACTTCTAGAAAACGCAACTACGTAATTCTATGTTCAATTTTTTAAGTTGTGCAAACTTTGATGTCAATCTGACTAACATGAGGAGTTTGATGCCCAATTTACTTGAAATCGGGCGAAAATATGTATGGAAGCTCTATTCAAATATTAAGCGATTTCAAACAAACTTATCACAGGTTAGGTTATACTAATTTCAGAACGTTGTGTTCCTATCAGATTATTGGATCCTTGCTGCGTCAATTACTTATAATCAATCTATAATAAAAGGGAGCTATATCTAAATCTGGACCGATTTTCAGTACGTTATGCCAAATTTCGTGCAAATCGAAAGATATATAGAGACTTTGGTGAACCATTTACATGAAATCGGACGAAACTATATATGGGAGCTATATAGAAATCTGGACCGGTTTTCTCGAAATTTGGCAGACATTCATTCTAGACAAAATTCAGTACGTTATGCCAAATTTCGTGCAAATCGAAAGATATATAGAGACTTTGGTGAATCATTTACATGAAATCGGACGAAACTATATATGGGAGCTATATAGAAATCTGGACCGATTTGCTCGAAACTTGGCAGACATCATTCTAGGCTCAATTCAATACGTTATGCCAAATTTCGTGCAAATCGAAAGATATATAGGGACTTTGGTGCACTATTTACATGAAATCGGACGAAACTATATATGGGAGCTAGATATAGCTCCCATATATAGTTTTTTACATGAAATCGGACGAAACTATATATGGGAGCTAGATATAGCTCCCATATATAGTTTCTTGACCGATTTTCACGAAACTTGGCAGACATCATTCTAGACGCAATTCAGTATGTTATGCCAAATTTCGTGCAAATCGAAAGATATATAGCGACTTTGGTGCACCATTTACATGAAATCGGACGAAACTATATATAGGAGCTATATATAAATCTGGACCGATTTTCTCGAAACTTGGCAGACATCATTCTAGGCTCAATTGAGTACGTTATGCCAAATTTCGTGCAAATCGAAAGATATATAGCGACTTTGGTGCATCATTTACATGAAATCGGACGAAACTATATATGGGAGCTATATAGAAATCTGGACCGATTTTCTCGAAACTTGGCAGACATCTTTCTAGGCTCAATTCAGTACGTTATGCCAAATTTCGTGCAAATCGAAAGATATATAGCGACTTTGGTGCACCATTTACTTGAAATCGGACGAAACTATATATGGGAGCTATATCTAAATCTGGACCGATTTTCACGAAACTTGGCACACATCATTCTAGACCCAAATGATTAGGCTGTACCAAATTTCGTGCAAATCCAAAGATATATAGGGACCGTTTACATTAAATCGGTTAAATATATATATGGGAGCTATATCTAAATCTGAACCGATTTTTCCCAATTTCAATAGGGTTCGTCCTTGGGCCAAATAAGTGACCTGTGCCAAATTTCATTCAAATCGGGTCATAAATGCGACCTGTACTTTGTTTACAATTTAACATCTACAGACGGACGGACGGACGGACATGCATAAATCGACTCAGAAAGTGATTCTATGCATATTCTCAAAAGGAACCATGTGTCTATCTCGTTTCCTTTTGCCTGTTACAAACATATGCACAAAGACATAATACCCTGTACCACAGAGTGGTGAAGGGTATAAAAATCGAAAATTCAAAAAACATGTCGATCTAATTAAAAAAATAATTTATTTTATTTTAGATATCTTCATGTTTCTATTTGTTTTTCGCGACAATTTAACCGCAATTCAATGTGATTTGACAAGTATGCAAGGAAAAGAAATGTATTTAACCATTTGTGAAGAAATTCGCGAATTACAACAAATAGGAATTAATTTAATTTATATTTGAAATACAAGATTTAAAATCGCTATAACTTTTGTGCGCAGCATCCGAATTTGTGAACGCGAACATATTTCGAATCAGCATATTTTTCTTATCCTATGTACCAAAAATCATGAATGTGCTCGCAAAAAATTTTTAAAATTTTTTATGGAATTTTGAAAGAATTTTGTAATTTCCCATATGTATACTCCACTTTATTTTAAATACGTTAAAATTATGTGACACATATTTTCACAATCGTTTCACTCTGAAATATATAAAGTATACAAAGTATAGAGGGCAAAATAAAAAAATTGCGATTTCCTCACTTTCACACTTGTACCAAGTGAAAAAATAAGTGGCACAAAGTGATAAAGATCCCCGTTACTGATACGCTTATATCACCATGCATTTTGAGAGAATAACTTTACAAAAGGATTTAAATTCTTCACCACTGAAAAATAGCAGTGGAAAAAAGTGCAAAAGAGAGTGACAGGGGGAGAGTAAAAGAAATAAAGTTATTTCAAGTTTTGTTATGGTTTGCCGTTGTCGTCATCACCACCGAACAGGGGGACACATGTTGCACGTTATTGATCCAGTTCTTTTATGTTCTTCCTCTTCTTCCTCCTCATCCTCCTAATAACTTTTGTTTGCCCAAGGATATGTTGGAAAAGTGAAGAAAGGAAAAAAGTTATCCATTTCAAGAAAGTTCAAATAATGGGTTCAAGGCAACAAATTATGCATCAACAATCTCTAAGAATAAGACGGATGAGAAGGGGGAGGAGTGAAGTAAACAGAAAGTTTATCGGATAGATTTCCATGAAATTGGCATGTAACGGGAAAATGCAAACGTAACGCATAATTTTTAAATATTCAGGTCATGAGAGTAAAGTTGTTTGTAGTTCTTCGCCAACCCGTTCGTTGCAGAATGAAGAAAATTGCTTAATGCACGGGAATTGATGTGGTGCAACAGAAATCTTGGAGACAGGAGAAGATTGAATAAAATGCATAAATTAGTTATTTAAATCCCGTAAAAAAATCGGGTGTTAATTAATGGAATAATAAAATCAACATTAAGATACAGATCAATATGTTTGTGACTTGTCAAATAAAATTGAAATTTTCATACAAAAGAGGCAACATAATCTATATTCAGCTCAATTCCAAAAGTAGGCCACACGCGTAACATGAACAGAACCTTTATTGGCTTTTCAAAGTATTCTCCAGCATAATTTATACGCATTTCTTGCACTCAAACCGGTCGCCAAGTCAGGACAGGACGGCTGTTGGCCCATCAATTCCATGTTTTGACCGGTCAAAAAAAAAAAAAAACGATGGGTGAGAGATTACATCGCCCTGGTATACAATAGTTTTCCAAAGACTTCAGGAACAATCGCTACATGTAAAATCAACAACATCTTTGATAAACATTTTCAAAATATGTCCATGTTTTAACATAGCCTTCATTTGTAGCTCCCATCGCTTTTTCGGTATTTCGAAGTATTTTTAGCCGCATATTCGTTGGGTCATTCGGTATTCTGGGCTCCTGAAGGGTAAAAAACATCTTAGAAGAAAATTTACTATATATATTCATGTTTTAACATAGACCCATTCGCATCGAAACTGCAATGTCTAAATCAAATCAGTGACTCATTTAACATTTATGACATGAACTTTTGCACTTACATTGACATAACTTTGGTATTGAAATGGGATATATCGGCACCGTTTTAGAATATTTAGAATATAACGGTACCTCCAATTCGTACAAAAAATTTGAGTTTTTGAGTTCTAGGAGCATAATTTACTTAAAACAGAGAGAAAATATCCAAATTTGAGCGGATTTCAACAAAACTTTCACATTCCATGTGACGGGGTCTCCAATAGGCATTTATCAGCTAACATTCCGAATTACGTACTTATAACCATATCGCTTATAAAATGAGGATAGATCTATCAAAACAATGAAAATAAGGTGGCTATCTCTAAACATGGACATATTTCTTCTGCTACTAAATTACAGCTTCATCGTTTGAAAATGCATATAAACTTTTCAAAATATCCATAATGGGGCGATACTGTTCTATGCCGGATATTCCAAAAATTGAACCGATATATTTTCAATAACAAAATGTAGCAATGTATGTGCAAATGTTGAAAGCTCTATCTTAAATATTGCGATCTCCATCGTGATTTGGGTGACATGAACGACACGACAGAATTTCACATTGAAATTAGAATTAGGCACTAATGGGTAAAGGCCCTTCTCCCTAAAAAGTATCGACATAGGTCTGTTCTTTTAATTCTGGGTTTTAATTTAATGTTTTATTTCTATTGGCTTTCCCCAATCCCCATACTACCGGACATGACAAATTTCCCAATTTAAGGAACAACAAATTTAAGCATTACTTATATCCCATAAAAAAAAAAACTTATTAAAACTGTTTTCTACCAATTTTCTCTTTACAGTTTGTTTTTGCTAAAGTAAAAAAGTAATTGCATTAATTTATTTTCAACAGTCCAATAGCTATATTTAATGGAATCAATAAAATCGCTGGCAATAATTTTCTGTTTGACCCCCATTTGGGTGGTAGTTACCCATTGTCCTCAATTTCTATCGCCCAACCGTCTATATCATTCCGATTCCAATTCCATTTAAAGAAAATATACAACGATTTTTCCAAGAACCAATTCAATAGAATCAAATATTGGTCCCACCCCGAATGGAGACAAGAACCGTAAAAAGGAGCAATCACTTTGCAAGAAGGAAACAATTTTCAATTCTACGCTGTTCCACTTTTCGCTAGAAAGCAAAAATATATTTGTATTGTTGTTGCAATTGTAAATTAGAAAATTAAACTGAACGAAATAAGTGTATCCTTGACATTTTGTTTGTGTGTGTCTGATTTTGTATATTTTCAATGGAGAAAATAGATTTTTTAGAAATTATTAATTGAAAAGAAAACAAATGAAAAAGCGTTAAGTTCGGCCGGGCCGAACTTTGGATACTCTCCACCATAGATATACTGACAGGTACTAGAAATGAAAATACAGGGAACATACCAAAAAGTGGACCTATACCGAGATTTCTAAAAAGGGATTATGTAACAAAAAATAAAAAATTCAGAAATTTTTAATGGATAATTATACCCTCAGATTTATCGCTATTGAGGGTGTTCTAGACCCCACGTTTTTTGGACCAAATCCGTTTCAAAAAATTTAGATTTCATCCAAACTTTGTCCATCTTATTATTTCTTCCAATCTTAATTCAAATTCGAAAATGGGGAATATCGGTCCAGTTCTTCTGGAACTTCCATACAGGGGCTAGGTCTAAATGCGGGTTATAGTTCATTATCGAACCTTACGTTCTACTTGTTTATCTCGATATCCTCCATAGGTGAAATGATTACATCAGATACTTAAAACCAAACTCACAACGCGGAACAAATCAGATAACCATTTTAATATAAAAAAGGGGGTTATATGAGGACTACCTCAAAAAAATTGGGGGTACCCTTATATGGGGGGTACCAGAAAAAATTGACCTATATTTATAATTTTAGTAGGGAGATTTGCTTCCCAATAAGAGCTCAAAGTACCAAATTTCAGCGAATTCGGTTGAAAAACACGCTCAGGAACCTCAAAATACCGAAAATTGGGGGGTACCCTTATATGGGAGCTATGCCTAAACGTGGACCGATATTTCCCATCTTCGAACTTGACCTGCCTGCAGACAAAAGACAACTTTGTGCAAAATTTCAGCACCCTATCTCAATTCCTTCAGATGATAGCGTGATTACAACAGACGGACGGACGGACAGACGGACGGACATGGCTAGATCGTCTTAGAATTTTTCCCTGATCAAGAATATATATACTTTATAGGGTCGGAAATGAATATTTCGATGTGTTACAAACGGAATGACAAAATTAATATACCCTCCATACTATGGTGGAGGGTAGTGATAGATGTTTATTAAACAAAGTTTTTAGTCTGTGGGAGTGATAATGATAATTTAAAAGAACACAGCAGGAAGGAGAAATATCAATTATAAGGACAGGCTTTATCAAAATTCTAACCATTAAATATTATCATCTTCGACTAGCATCCAATCCAATCGAGTTCGGTTAAAGCTTTAACCGTACCCGCAAATTAATTCGTTATAGAAAAAGTTATTTATATCCAAGGTAAGGCAAAATATGGGCTTAGTAGAACAAGTAGTAGATTGGGGGAAAAGAAATTCATTATTTATTTATTTTTTGTAAATTGTTTAAAACAGTCATGTTCGATTTTTAGCTCCTGAGCGATGTTACGACTGCTAACATGCCGGCCAACTTCGATTATTTTTCCAATGTTATCGACATTTTCGACGACCGGCCTACCTGTGGAAGGTGCATCTTTTACATCAAATATTCCTGAACGGAATCTACGAAAATTGCACATAATTGGCTGTTACACCATTCACAATTTTAGCCTTTGTCAAAGAAGCACTGTAAAATGTACCGAATTTTCTCTTTGCTCACTTTCATTTTTAACACCCTGTAACTCACCACTGAATACACCAAATAAAAAACAGCAAATTAAAAAAACGAGCATAAATCTGAAATTGTTTGATCTATACTTTACAAAAAATCTATCAGTACAGCCGAAAAAAGTGGATTTATTTTTCCCAAATTTATTTTATTGTGACCTTTAGGCCTTATATGTGGGTATTTCCAAAAAAAGGACCAATATATTTCACTCTGGTAGTAATAATCAACATTTCAGACGGCGAGAAAATCGGCATTGATTTTTTGTGATCAAAAAAAAAAAAAAAAAAAAACAGTAAGGAAAGTAGTAAAGTCGGACGGGGCCGACTATATGATACCCCTCACCACTTTGGATATATTCTTCATATGCATCCTTAGAATTACATGGCAATGTTCCCTCGAAGGGACATATTCCTGTCTGTAACCTATGATAATTTTAATTTTATTCCGCCAGATTTAGGGTCGTCTGCGTACCATGGGACAAATTTATGGAAAACGATTTATAGCAAAATTGACGTTAAAAATTTAATTTTAATCAGAATTCGAAATACATATGGAAGCTATGACGGCATCTGCACCAATTTCAATAAAACGCAATAACGTCATTTTCACTTGATATTTATATTTATTTATATATATTTATTCAATTTCGTATTAATCGGACAAACATTGGTCCACCATTTACGTAAAATCGGACGAATATATATGTATATGTAGGTGCTAAATCGAAATCTTAACCGATTTTTTCGAAGCTTACCACACATCATTCCAGGCTCAATTCAATACGCTATTTCAAATTTCAATCGAGGGATATATAGGGACTTTGGTGCACCATTTACATAAAATTGAACGAAAATACATATAAGCTATATCTAAATCTGAACCGATTTTCCCGAAACTCACTACTCATCATTCTAGAGTTAGTTTAGTACGCTATGCCAAATTTTGAGCACATCGAGGGATATATAGGGACTTTGGTGCACTATTTACCTAATATCGGACGAAAATATATAGGAGCTATATCAATATCTGAACCGATTTTCACGAAACTTGACACACATCATTCTGGACCTAATTCAGTACCCTATGTAAAATTGCATGCAAATCGAAAGATTTATAGGTACTTTGATGTACCATTTACATTAAAACGGACGAAACTATATACGGGAGCTATATATAAATCTGATCCGATTTTGTTCAATTTCAATAGGGTTCGTCCTTGGGCCAAATAAGTGACTTGTGCCAAATTTCAGTCAATTCGGATAATAAATGCGACCTGAACTTTGTTAACAATTTAACATGGACAGACGAACGGACAGACGGACATGCATAAATCGACTCAGAAAGTGATTCTATGCATTTTCTCAAAAGGAACCATGGGTCTATCTCGTTTCCTTTTTGGGTGCTACAAACATATGCTCAAAAACATAATACCCTGTACCACAGTGTGGTGAAGGGTATAAACAGTAGGGAAAGTAGTAAAGTCGGACTGTGTCGACTATATGATACCCTTCACCGCTTAGGTTTTATTGTTCTTATGTATCCTAACAATTTCGTGTATATGTTACCTCGAAGAACATACATAATAAACCTATGCTAAATTTAATTTCATTCGGACAGATTTAGAATCGTTTGTTACAATGGGACAAATTTATGGAATTCGATTTATAGCAAACTTGATAAACGCTATTCAGTATGCCGCACTGTTAAAAATTTAACCGCAAACACCCGTTTGTGTAAATCGAAAAATGTGTCCCTATTTGGTGCGTACTTTTACATTAAATCAAACGAAAATATATGTGGGAGCTATATCTAAATCTGAACCGATTTTCTCAAAACACATTATTCTAGACTTACTTCAGACTCCATACCAAATCAAAAAGTATATAGGAACATTGGTACACCATTTACATTAAATCGGACGAATATATATGGGAGCTATATCTAAATCTAGACCGATTTACTCGAAACTTGCCACACATCATTCTACACATAATACAGTGCGCTATACAAGATTTCGTGTAATTCGAAAGAGAGAAATATAGGGGCTTTTGAACACCATTTACATAAAATCAGACGAATATATATGGGAGCTATATCTAAATCTGGACCGATTTTTTCGAAACTTAGCACACATCATTCTAGACAAAATTCAGTACGCCAAGCCAAATTTCTTGGAAATCAAAAAATATACAGGGACGTTGATGCACCATTTACCTTAAATCGCACGAAAACATATATGGAAGCTATATCTAAATCTGAACCCATTTTTCCCAATTTCCATAGGGTTCGTCCTTGTGCCAAATAAGTGACCTATACCAAATTGCATCCAATTCGGATCATAAATGCGACCTGTACTTTGCATAAATTAACATCAACAG